>NC_142519.1:20287241-20484741 GCF_964205215.1 Stylophora pistillata
GATGGCATGTGTCCTCAACCGTCCCAAAGTCATAGCAGCCCGACTTTAAATGGTAATTTCTCCCACACTTTTCAAACTGCAAAAGGCTAGTTTCGAATTTTTTACGCGAGAAATTGTGGTAACTAATTATGAGCACCAAGTCGAGGCTGAGGGAATACCCGTTTATTAAGGATGGGCCGATACGGCTTTTTCGAATCGACACGATACCGAGTACGATACTTACTTTTTTCTTCGATATCGATATCGATACCGATACTATGACGTCATTGAAATTTGTATTAAGTCACGTGATCTGAGTGACTAAACGAGACACTCTCGCACGGTTTTCTGTTCAGGTCTACATAGTAGTATCAACAAGGCAGTCGTCAAACATGCCAAAAATCTAATTTATTGGGACTTATTTTTTTTTAATTTTCCCGGGGAAACAAAGAAGACCACAATGGTACAATCTTTCTACTTACCAATAATATTAAGCAAGCTGCAACTTTCACTTGCATTCATGATAATAAGGCTACACTGAAAGGTTATCAGTCACTGCGCTGGTCACTGATAATAACCAACCACAGGCCTACATTGCACACAAATGGAGCCCGGAGTATTTTCGGCTGCTTGTCAGCGGTTAGTCGCAGGATATTTTAAGCGCGGGTAGGTCACGTGCAGTATCGAAAGAATCGATACTCTTCGCTTGTATCGATATTTTTCGATCCAACCTCGGTATCGCTGGTATCGAATATTTGATATTGGTATCGGCCTATCCCTAGCGTTTATTTTGAAAGCAGATCGGAGTGACTATAGGTGGATTACGAAGTTTTGTGCCATTTCTGTGGGTAAAACCAACTCGAAAAAAGGCCGGACCACAGCTTTTTCGATTTTCCAGGCGAAGAGAGACTGAAAAAGAAATGGATTGCTTTCAATCGTCGCTCTAATAAGGAGTTCACTTCCATCAAGAACTTGCATATGTGCTCCGAACACTTCGAATTAAGAAGTTAGCACAGGGAACAGTTCCAACAACATTTAATCAGCATACAGTCCCTAGCAGTCTGAGTCAATGCGAAAAAAGATTGAATGAGCGGAGAAAACGAAATGCGACCGAAGACAGAGAAGAAGTGTTCCCTCCCCCAATATTTTCCGTGTGTCGACTGAACGAAATTGGGATGCCAAGAAAAATAACCAGATAAGTAGAACCAAAACACGAGGGTGTGTGTTACGGAGACGGTGAAGCAATTTAACCACTGATCTTTATTAAATGTCGCGCAAAACTGAAATTGATAAATTAAGAGGAACTAGTGTAAGGACACGCTTGGCGACCAACAAACGAAATACAAGAAAAATAACTACGAGAAACCTAAGCCACACAATGAACACGCGATAATAAACGAGCTACCAAAATATACTCGATGAGCTTACCCCGAAATCACAATAAAAGAACACTTAAATTACATAGAAAATTTCCACGCGACCACGAGGGCACGACATTTCTAAATAACGTGCACAAACCATAAGTGAACAATGGCTAGGAAGATATGAGGCAAGCTGTACGGAAATAGAAACAGAATATTAAAAACTTACATATCGATTCCGCAACGCCGACTAAAAACTTGATCGACGACGACAAAGAAAACGAACTACAACTAAGAAAGCTAAATCAAAGGGCAAAACCGTAGCCCAACTGTAATGCAATGTCACAATAACAAGAAGAAAAGAAATTTGTGTCTGTTTCTTGTCAAACGGGCATTGAGCACAAACAAATGGACGATCTGATAAAAATGTGTCAGATAACAAAACAATTGTTATTAACAAGCCAGCATTGAAGCGAAAACTTTTCATGGATGATGTATTGAAAATTGATGAATCCGTGAAACTCTACGTGGGATTTCCGACTTTGGGCTGTCTAATGGCTGAACTAGAAATTGCAGTATCCATTCTGTTTACCTGTTCCCCTCAGCCTCGACGTGGTGCTAAAAACTGGTTACCAAACTTTCTCGCAGAAACAATTCGAAACTAGCCTATTGACACAAAGCTCTTTTGGTGCTTTATCAACTGCATTGATTCCCAAGGGCTATGTACAGGCGTGTGTTGTATTTTCAAGTGCGAGATTCAGCGCGGCGAATATTCGGTCGCCATTATGGACGTGTAGAAGATTTGACAAAGTGTAGAAGAGTGACAAAGCGAGTGGGATAGGGAAAGGGGATGATTTTTCTTCCCCCCTCCTCCTCACTTTGTCACTCATCCCAGATCTTCTACCCGTCCAATATAGCGACCGAATATTCGCCGCTCTGAATCTCGCGCTTGAAAACGTTAAGTAACGCCTTCAAACAGGCCACAAATACCAGAGACAAAAATGCGGGACTAAAATGTGGGGCTAGCCTAAGTTTTTAAAACTTAGACCGTGTCGCCGTATTCCATGACGTCATGATATAGACAAAATTGTCTATGTCATTAATATAATTAAAGCAAATTTGGGGTTTTATCCTTGAGATTTGATGTGAAAGCTCCCAAAGATTAAGCGGGAGCCTAAACCCCTTTCGGTTAGTGAGCAACTATTTGAACCTTACAGTCTGTGAAAGTTTGAAAGAAATCAGTGATATGGCATGTGTCACACTTACCCAGTCCTCTCGTAGACAGACCTTTCTCTTAACAGTGAGTTCTAACCCTAACCCTAACCCTAATCCACAATTAGCTTATGGTATAAAGTAATACAACAACGAATTTTTTTCGCAGTTTATCTCTCACCCAGCGGTTTATGACTTGCTCAGCTCCACGTGGCACCGCTCTTTTTCCTTAGTAAGAACAAAATCATGGCGGAAACCTGGACGCTGGGGATACTTTTTTCTCAACCTCTGGACAGTGTTTGACTTCCTCTTATTTCCATTGCTCTTTGCCATTTTCTTCGCTGTGCATTTGTTTAAACAGGCCTTGAGGAACCGGAGAGGTTTGTGATATCGTTTAGTAGCATTATTAAGGTAGATGGTAGTGCGTCTGTACTTTGCGTAGGAAGCTCTGTGGTAATTAAGATATTTAAAATTTGTATGTGAAACACCCCTCCTCAGAATGATTATTTTCCTACTTGGTTCCGGAGAGAACAAGAAAGTATAACAGGCAGTTGTTACAACTCGAATTGAGAAATGTTTTAAGCGGTCATAGATCTTTATGGCTTTCAAATCTCTCTTCACTACTCGGAAGTGTGACTGGCTTTATGCTTTAAATGTGTCACTTCTGTTACAGGTAACGAGGAAGAGGACATCTATGGTGAGGATGGACTAATTTTGATGGCTAGATTTCCACAGACCGTTTAAAGTATTACAGAGGGAAAAAAGAAATGTTTTTTCAATTTCCTGAAAATTTAATATCTAATATAAAAATAACGATCTATCATCTTTTGAAAATTTTATTCTGATATCTTCTTTACTTCAGGATATATAAAGTACGAAGTAATTTAAGAGTAGAACGAAAGCCGCGAGATTGATTACACTTCATGTCAACTTGATCTCGTCACCTACTTAACAAATTTAAACCGCTCTTGATTTTCAGTGCACAGTGTACAGTTTTGTACAGTTTTGTACAGTTCTGAAATTGCTCACTCGTTATCAAGTATACCAACACTAGTTCTTTCCTAAAACTATATCTATATATACATATATGTATACATAACGAGTTGGTCTGCAGAACTGCTTTCAGAGTGCTCAATAGTAAACTAGAGCGTGCTTATAATAGAGAACGGAGTGGTCAACTGAAGACTTGAGTTGGCATTTATTTATATTTATATATATATAAATAAATATATAATTATATATTTATTTATATATATATATAAATAAATATATAATTATATATATATATATGTCTGCAGTTATAAATATATATAAATATATATTTATTCATATATATTTAAATATATATATGAATAAATATATATTGTGGGAGGAAAAAGACAAGTAAACTACAAGTTCATCCCTACAAGCCTGTTTCGTGGTCGCCCACTCATCAGGGGATTTAATGATTAACAAAATCTTTTTCCTCCCACAATATATACTTCGCTCTACTTCTATGTATTGAGCACTGTTCTACGAAAATCAAGTCACGTCTTCAGTTATATATATATATATATATAACCTTAGTTGTGATTTGAGCACTCTCGCATGGCAACGTGTCTGCACTTGGTCCCACAAGTGTAGCGCCCAGGCAATGGTTTATTCCAGAGCTTGGCCCAGTGTCTGCACTGCACTGATGAGACCCACATAGGTCGAAACAGTGTGCACTGTCTGCAGTTATATATAAATATATATTTATAACTGCAGACAGTATTGTTTCGGCCTTCGGGGCCCTATTAGTGCAGTGCTGATGCTAGGATGGGGGAGAACCGATATGGATCCTCAAACGATCCCACACATGTGGTATCGTCTAAGCCATGCCAGAGTGCTCAAACTAGAAGAGCCTAGTGAGCTATGCATATAATAACGAGTTAACAGGCTTCGAGCCAACAGAGACACCGCGCCAGAGGGATCCAAAAGGATTCGCAGTCCAAACCTCGATAAATAATAGAGGAAGTAATGTGGCACACGAGGACGGACAACTTCGAGCGAAGGAAGACATATACTCAAAAAAAAAATCTAAAAAGTTTAATAAAAACGTTTTGGTCCGAGACCTTCATCAGTTGTAATACAATAACTTACAAACTCCTTAAATAGGTTCACAAAGAGGGCGTGATGACACGTATTAACAAAAACAGTAATTACTACGCGAAAAATTATCACAATATACGAGAAAAACAAACATAGAAATTAAAAACTTGTCGAATCCACTGAAAATGTTAAGGAACCAGCGTTGAAATAAGGCGAGAATTGTACCAAAATTCCCAATCAAAGCTGAGACCGGGACCTTTGATGCCCGCCCAATTTGAAAAGATTCTCCACATTAATCATGGTTTATTCTTTTTTTGGAGTGAAATTCCTAGCACTTATTCAAGCCGAAAGGTGCCCAAGAGAACAACTGTGCACTCCAATATGCTTCTTTGGTAATTAAAAGTTTCTCGATGTTACCTGGATTCTCAGGAAGGTCGCTTGTACTTGCTCAAAAACAAACGAAAAAACTGCCAGTTGGCAGTTGCCTGACGATTGCTTCGCAAGAGGCATGAAACTCAGAGTTTCAGTAAAAGTTCAAGTAACCTAGATCTTGAAGTATAATTATCCACAGCTCTAGCCTTGCTATCGAGCACTTTTTAGTAGATGATGATCTCATTCCGCTATTTTGGTTATATATATATATTTATATATAAATATATATAACTGCATATGTATCAATATAGATATTCCGTTTGTAACTCAAGTATTGTTTACAAGCTGTTATCATGTCCAAAAGCGAAAAGTCCCTTTTGCCGCTCTGGAAAAAGGAAAATTTTATCGCAGTTTGAATCGGAGCGGAAATTGTGTTTACCTATAGTCCTAGGGGTTCCTAGTAGACTCAGAAAGATTCAGTGGCCAGAGTCTATTTCTATCGAAGTTGCCGTGGGCACTAGTTCGCGAATAGTGAGTTTACGATCCGAAAATGTTCACGACGCCGCGGCCGAAGGCACATGACGGCGCATGCGCCATTTGTGGCGTGACGGCGTCGGCTGACGGCGAGGCGGGAAGATCTGCCATTTTGAAGGCGTCTTGCAGGATGGAGGTATCCAAGGAGAAAACCAATATAAAAGGGTAAGTTTTGTACAGATTATACTCCTTTGCATCAAATGCTGCTGTTTAATAAAATTGTTTGTCTCATAAAGATAAAGTTTATCTTTTGGTTGAAGTATGTACGCATTTTAAAGATGCCTTCGTTGTTTATAAACCAGCAACCTCGTTCTCAGGGCTTTTCCCTTTTTGAACTTTGACGCCCGCCAAATTTCAAAAAGGGAAAAGCCCTGGGAACGAGGTTAATAAACCAGCAGACAATGACTGCACTGTTCCCAAAACAAGACAAATGTATTTCTTAGAATATTCTTTCTTTTCTGACACAACTTAATTTTCAGTTGTATCTTTCTCTAATCCGATCTACTCTGAATCAAATTGGATAAATTTCAAGGCTAAATTTAGTCTCATGTTTGTTGTGCATAGTTGTTGTGTTACTCTTGGAGCCCTTCGGAAATCAGGGCTCACTCTCGAAAATAATTTTCTGCTCACATTGAATTACAAAGGGATCCAAGCAAAACCAGTCATGCTAAAGAATAGCAAGAGCGAAAAAAAGAGTTATGGCATTTGTAACCTTAAAGGTTTTTCGCTCTCGAATTTAAAGGGCTGTTTATTGAATTATCAAACTATAAATCTTTCCTTTGACCGCTTTGATGAACTTATCATTCTTTAAATCATCTGTTCTCTGAAATGAGATCTTGAATTGATTTAGACTAGCCGTCTCTAAGCCATGTTGATGCTCTTAAGTTGAATATTTTAATGTAAGAGTTTTGAGCGAATGTAAGTTATTTGTTTAGCAACATACCATTAATGAATATTTTTTGCAGCTCACTCAGATCTTTTAGTTGCAAGATATTCATAGAAAAGTGATGTATGTAACAATGGAAACAATAAATCTATTTATATTGTTTCTGTAACTTTTTCCTCACAATATTTGCCCTTACAGTCTTAAAAAGCCAATGGTGTGGACTGATCAACACAATGATATGTTATTGGAAGAAATGTATTTGTTTGGACCTTGGAAGTACAAACGAGGAAGTAAACAGCGAGGTCAAGTTTTGGAGAGAATAAGTGAGTCCTTAAATGAGCATGAATCTCCCAGGTTTACTTTGAATCAGAAATCTGTACGTGATCCCTACATCCTGCTAGAGAAAGAACAAAAGAATAAAATAAGAGAAGAAAAAAAGGCCAGTGGGATTGCCCCTCAACATACACCATTTGATGACTCTATGACAGAAATTATTGAACGATTCAAAGAGAGATGCTGAAGATCAGCAACTAGACTCAGAAAAAAGGGGGAAAAGCAGAAGAGTAGACTGCAAAGGCAGTTGAAATGCGAAAGGCTTCAATGGAAACATTTGCTCAGAGCAAGAAGAGGAAGGGTGAACAAGAACTAAAGAAATGTAAGCGTTCCACAGGCACTGAAACTGTCGGTTACTGAAAAGAAAAGGCTGAATTCGATGCCAGCCTGAAAAGAGAGGAGCTTCGATTAAATTCAACGAACGTAATGACAATGAACGTAGAATGAAAGGTTCAAGTGGAATTGTCGCTGTAGGACTTACTCATTTTCAGAAACTCCATTTCTCCTCTGAAAGGACTGACCATCTTGATTTCGAAGAAGCGGTGCAACTTGCAATAAAACAGTTTTGTTAGACATTGCAGCGTAGTCTTCGTGCTGTGTAATACATTCAATGTTTTCGATGGAACCATCAAAAACCATTTGTCCCGATGCATGCACCACTTCTCTACAACAGCGAAACTCGAGTGCGCCAGGAAGCGTTTCCACAGAACATCGTGAACAACGGCACCTAAAGGAAGAAATGTGAAAGAAATTAGCATCTAATTGCCACTACAACATCGGGTGAGAAAGAAACTAACCAAAAATTCAAAGTAGCGACTCCATCTTGCCGGTTAGCTAAATCTTAGTTCAGCTGTCAAACCATCAATGTCCTTTTCATCTTCGTCGCCATTTTCGTCGATCTCGCTCTCTGCCGGTGGCTCGTCTTGGTATGGTTCATACTGGCTGTCAATTGAAAAAGTTTGACTGTCGTCTTCTGAATAAGTATTCTCTTCTGTACTATTTCCATCCGCGCTAATTTCAGAACAAGAATCATTCTCCATTGTGAGTTGTTTCTCTGGTCTTAAAAAATGGTCAACTTTTAGTTAAAATTTTAGGGGTAAAAATATTTTAGATAGGCTTTGTTTGCGGTAGGTTTATAATAGAGATGCTATATTTTTATTTGGAGTGAAAACCGTGTTGATGTCATAGGCACTTTAAGGAAGGCTGAGCTTTATGTAAAAAAAATCCAACAAAAAAATCTCATGATACAGCAAGACAGTCTCTCAAAGGTGTTTTAGACAACATCAAAAGCCGACAAAAACAGCAGGACCAGCTCCTGCAGCAAATGCAAGTGCAGAACACCGCTTTGCTAACCTTACTGCAAGGTGCATTCAAGCCAAAGGATGCTTAGAGACACTTTTGACTTTTAAATTGTTCTGAAACTGAGCATTCATTATTTCCATTTTTTATGAGAATTTGTATGGTTTTGCTTGTTGAGACTGCCATAACTTTGCAGAAGGCAGCAATTTTAGGTATGTTATAAAAGTGTGATCCTTATACCTTAGCCACCTTGTAAATTTTGCAGAAAAAAGGATAATTTGTGTGAAGTAGAGATTTCAAAAGACCAAACATTCTATGATTTTCATATGATGCAAGCTCTTTAATACAGTGGTATAATTTTATTATTTTCTATCACTTGTAAATGTTCAGAATAAAAGTTGTGTCCCAATAGTGGATGCTGTCCATTTGCCTATCATTTACCTTTAAACACATGGGAATCAACGCAACTTATTGGTTTTATTGAAAAGTAACACATTGAATTTGGGTTAAAAATACAACAGTCAAATAATTGTAGAAATGAAAAGTTACCACCTACAGAATTTCATGGACGTTGGATCCAAATCATCAATGTTTAAATTTGTATCCATCGCTGAAGTTGAGGGTTGTCTTTTCGTCGGCGAGTGAAACAACGTCTCTCTGCTAGATGTAAGTTTTGCATGTGCCGGGTAGCGGACACGCAAGCTCTTTCTACCTGGACTTTTTCCTGTCGGTGTTGAGAACTTTCGTTTCGACGAAACATCACGGGAAACCGGACATTGAGAAGCGGCCTTATTTAACAATTCATAAAACTGGCAAAAACTGTTAGCTTTTCTTACACAAGGCATATAAATTGAGATATGTGAGACTTACTTTCGAAGTGAAAACCGACCGTTCGAAGGCGATCGGCGAAGACACGCTGAAATTCTTCCCTTTGACTCTGATTAAAAATGTTTAGAAAACTCTTGAAGCCACTTCCACATTTAATTCTTAAATCTACTCCACAAAACCGGCAAACTAGAACTACGTCTTCTGGATTAACTTTTGGCTTTCTCCCTCTCTTAGATTTTGATACCAGATTCTCCTTGTCGTCCGACATTTCTCACTCACGTGGAACAAGTTTTAATTGTTATTTTGACAGTTTGCATGGTTCACTGAGCTCTCGTTATCGGCGCTTTCTGATTGGTTGATTTTAAGAGGCACTGATTGACATAAGACGATATGAATATGAAAAAAGGGGGCGTTTTGTTGGTTAGTGGGGGTCTGTGGCATGCCCTCCCTCTCCCCTCCGCACATTCCGCTCGCCCCAATCCCCCTCTTCTCCTCCAGGGCTTGCTTCGCAAGCTAGACAGCTTGAGCTATGTTGCATGAATGTTGACCGATTTACAAAAAATAGTCTTGGAGAGTTGGTGGTTGAACATTAAAATATTCAGAAGTTGTTGAACCATATAAGCAACACCTAGCATTGTGAAGTAATGTGCAAACAATGCAAATTTTCCGCACTTCACTAAGTTGAACTTTTAAGTTCTATTTTAAGTCTAAGAATTTAAAGTAATTGATCATGTCCTTGAAAATCCATTCTACAGGTACCCTCACACTACTCATAGCACTATTCCAGTCCTTCTCATTCTGTGTCATCCTTGCTCCCTTAACTTGCAGTTGTGGACGATGGGGATAGGCGGGATCACCATAAATACATAATGGGTCTCCATTTATGTTAACAGCATATTGCACTAGTTGGTTATATAACGTAGATTCAGCTAATATAGAACTGTCATACCGCTTTCCCTCTACTGGGCCAAACAAATTAGCTACCAGACCGCTTGGAACCGCGACAGACTTAAATTTTATTGCGTGAACTTTTTTGTGGCCATTGTACAGAACTCTTTGATTTTTGCCGGGTCGAAAAACAGGCCTTACCGTTCTTTCCACAAAGCAAAAACAATTCTGCAAAGCACTGCCAGCCTGAAAAGTAGCATTAGAAAAGTTCTCCAAATTATCAGGGGAAAGCCAAGGTTGATTGAGCGCGGTTAGCAAATGGTTCCAGTTCGTATATAGATAATCCATAACCAATTGCAAATTACTTGTCATACAAAGTTGAGGCATGGGCCTAGCAAACCTTGGAATCATGTCAAGATAGCGGCAAGGTTAAGCAAATCATTTTAAAAAGATGCAGAGACTATCAACGCCATCTATTGTCGAGCCATTATAGCATGTAAATTCCTCTGGGAGATTCAACACTTCCTTTAAGTTATACAAATTATTCTTGTAGAAGCGAAATTCAGCTTGACATTCATCGTCAGACATCATGTCGAGTTCAAAAGCTTCGTAATTCCAGTAAGGAAAGTCAGGGCTTTTTGCAGTGTTGGTGTCGTACAGCAAAACAAATTCTTCACTATTTATGACACTTCAATCGTACGCATAAAGAAAGGAGATCCTGGTCTCCGTTAACTTTGGCATAATTTTTTATTACAAAAGAAAAAAGGCTAAGAAACTTTCCACGTACTGTGCTTGCGCGTGTGGCTGCGATGCTTGGTGAGCTGATCTCAAACTGGCGCAGTGTGAATTATCCCGCCAATAGGATTCGCCGCGTCGTCGTGATCGGAATCGAACGTAAACTATATTACATACAAGCCGTCAGACCCGACGCGACCACCAAGACAGACTGCGGCGTCTTCTAGAATCACAGTATCGTAAACTCACTAATAATACCGCCGACAGTCCATCATTGTTCGCGTGGCATTGCACTTCGAGTATCGAACGTCGAAAAGCAGTGTTACGTTTCCAGTGTAACTCTCCTTCCTCAGCCCGACCTCTTTCCTCCTCTTTTTTCTGGTTGAAGCATCTTCCACATTGACATAAATCGCTCCACATTCACGCGTGTTACACTTGACCTGCTCGACCTAACTCCTTACAAATTGCGTCAGGTCTTTGCTTTCTCGCATGCATCAGCGCCGATGGGCGAACCAGTGTCAAATGGCTTGTTCCAATGTGATTGAATAACAGTCTTCATAGGCGTGAAGCGGGAACGCGTTAACGAACGCCGACGCACCGTAAGCCCTCAGGTAGCTTTTACATATTGAAGTGTTTCGCTTGAGTTCTAAACTTTGAAGAGTTAGTTCTCGGCCGATACTCGGTCAATTTTCGTGAGATTTGGAGAGTATGTCAGAAATATAAGAAACCCCAGAAGTATGTCGGGGAATTTTGATTTTTCCCTTACTTTTTGAGATTTAGCCTCTACATTGAAAACTTTGTCCGAAGGCGCTACTTTGAAATAAAAAAATTATTAAAAAATAACCAAGCGTTAAAAGGCCAATCCCGGACACGATTTTTTTCGCTCAGTATGTGCACATCACGTTCCGATAAGAGACAGACAGGTGTCGACCAAAAGCGTCGTGAAATACACTCATCTTGTAGAACGTCTCTGCGCGAAAGAATAAGCTCCCATTCTGTTTAATGGCAAAAATCGAAAACTTTATTGAAATACAAAATCAGTGTTTATGAAGCTTCCAGAAAATGTGTACTTTTCTAGTGATAACACTAGTAATTTTCACGCTTTTTCAGTTTGAATGAAAACGCTAATTTTCCTTCTGTGATACCTTAAGAATTTTCTTCGAACAATTTTGACGGACTATCGGTCCTGTCGGAGTTCTCTTCCAAGAGTCTCCATTCTAAGCTGGTGTCTCACTCATTTTCTTCCAGAGAAATACAAGGACTACTTTACGACTCCTTATTTCATCTTTTTTCGCGACATGCTGAGCTATTTTACCCTCCTTGGTCTTCACTTCGCTATTTGCCTGTCCCCTTCAACAGTTTCCTTCAGTGGACTAGAATGCGTTATCTTTGTTTTCTTCCTGGGGCGCATTTTAATGGAGGTGGATCAGTTTATTAGCGCTAAAAAGGCCGGAGTAAAAGCATTTACTATAAGGAGGGGAAATAATGATGGACTCAACCACAAAGAAGAAAATGAGATTGCAGATGATGGCAATATCTTGCTTAAGAAGTTTATTAGTTACTTCAGGTATTTCAGTTTTTGATTGGCCTATTTGACTTTCGGAAAATACTAGGTTCACATGCATGTAGATGTAAAGTACCCCATTTTCAATGCATAGCTGCATCATTAGGAGGGAGTATTCAATGTTTTGTCGCCTAGCGTAGTCGTGCCCCTCCTCCAAGGAAAAACCGAAGGGAGGGAACCTTCTACGAAAACCTGACGCGAATCGTGTTATATCGCGTCACTCTTCCGCATGAAAATAGATGATGCCTTTTTTATTGGTAAACTGTTTTATCGATCCTTACGTGAATTGGGATTGACTAGAGTTAATTGTTTTCTTTCATACTAACGAACACGATGGTGAAAATGAGTGCCTTCATGATCAACGCGATCTACGACGAGGTTTTAAGGGACTTTTCGCTACTTTTGGGATATAAAAATTTCAAGAAGAACAGCAGAAAGCCACAGATATAGGCAACGATGTCTCCTTTTCGTTACAAACTGGCTATAGAAAATCTTATTTATATTAAAGCCGTGCCAGTGATTGATCACCTCTCTTCAATGGGAGAAACCGTTCATTCTGCTTTGTTGCCCTTTAAAGCACCCATGGAAGACCAAGTGTACCATCTCAATGGACTTGGGTCAAGAGGATTGTCCTCTTTCAACTCTCGGTTTCTTTGCAAATGGTTCTGCCAGGCTAAAAAAAGATCGCTGTTTCTCACAGCGATCCATTCGACTGAAAAATGAGTCGCTCCTCCTTCACACTTGCAACGTAACAATCTCTTAAAGAAATCCGTAAAACTTTGACATTCTGCGACAAATGATCCAACTTTCTTAGACGACCGTGTGGACGTTAAAATCCAATTTCTAAGGGCGATGCTAATCGTACATCGTCCTCTTCTTACTTTATACGAAAATCGCTCATAGTGTGCATTGAATTGCAAATTTACCCGAAATAATGGAAAATTAATTCACTTGAATGTTGTTGTTTACCTCGATTACTTTTCACGATAACACGTGCCACTTCGCAAAAAATTATAGTCAAATATTTTTGCATAGATTAGAGTGGCGTCATATAACACGACTCGTGTCAGGTTTTCGTTGACGTTCAGTCCCTTCCGTTTCCCTTTTTTTTCTTGGGGGTGGGGTGGGAGGATACAACTACATGAAGGCTTAATGTTTTGGTACGCCAATATGTGTTCAAGCTCATTGTTTTGCCACACGAATTAGGGCCACTGTGCATTAGCTGGGGGGACCAGTATGCGCCAAAGGTCGTTATTTAAGCACACTGATTTGTATCAGAAGTGGCCTTTTTGGTACCTATTTAGGCACAGCAGTATGTGAGCATCTCTTTATTTTTGGATACACCATCATGGGCCAATGTTATTTCTTAAGGTACACCAATACCGGCTGCAGGATATTCTTTTTTGAGGTACCAGCAGGTCATAAATTGGGTTCACCCATGTCGGGATCCTAAACATTAAAAATGATCATGCTGTGCACTGTTCTCGTTGAGAATGGCAAAAGTTTTAAGCTGCACGCTTCAATGACTTTAACACTAGCAAGAGAAAAATATACAATTAGAATAATGGTAATCTAGTTTTTTTCATTATTTTTCTCTGTGAAAAGTGTAACAACATATAGTCTGCATGTGAGAACTGATTCTTTTGCATGTGAATGACATGCGATATTTTAACTGCGTGTGTTTGTTTATGCTCTTCTAATGCAGTTGATATCCATTACTTTTATAGTGACCGTTGGAATGTGCTTGACTTCATCGTTCTTGTTTTCTACCTCATTACGTTCATCTTACGTATGATAACATGGAGATACTCCACGGACGTGTCAGACAACAGACTTTTGACCGTGTCGGAGTATTTGTATGGCTTTATTGCCATGTTTCTCGCACTGAGAACCTTTGGTCAAGTCATAGAGTGCGTGCTGGGAATGGGCCAAATACAAATCGCCTTATTCTTTATTATGTGGGATGTGACTACGATATTTTGGCAGGCTTTGGCTATGATTCTGGCGTTTTCTATGGCAATCACCAAGATTTATGTTGCTGAGAAAGCCTATACCTCAGGAAAAGATTCCGCGGAGGATTTGTGAGTTCAGCCGGATCGTGATCTTGTTGTATTTTCGAACTTATGAATGACAGATTCTGACTTGTTAGGCTTTTTCCTTTTTTTTTACCTTTTCCGTTAGAGCGTAAATTCTTTTAAAGTAGTTAGCTAGTGGGGTAGAAGAGCTTTCCTTTGATGTTATGAAGAGGAACCTCATTTGTGCCCAACGGAGGAAACAGTTGGCTAAACGCTAATTGTGAAATTTAGTTTTTCGATGGGAAGCCTGGCAGGAGTGTAAAACTACCTATATCAGAATGCCAAACGTTCTATTTAAGGTCGCGTTTTTACGGCTGTTTGTAAATTTTAACCATTGGTTTTCTCCTATCATTTTAAGGGCATGTGGTGATTCAGGGATAATTTGGTAAGGGTAAAATTGTTGATGTTGTTTTTCATTCTCATTGTTAAAATTTTACAGTGATGTCCTTAACATATCAAATTAAGCCATATTTTCGTAAGCCTTGAATTTTTGGTTCTCAATACGTCGCGATTATTTAAAACTCAGGATTGTGAGCGGAAATTGTGAGTCAAGAAAGTCAGCCACCCACTACATCAGCTATAGGATTCACTCGTGTTAAACAATGATGAACGGTCGGCTATCTGTCTACCCGTGGAAAAGGGAAACTAATTATAAGGTCTACCGAGAGACAATAAGTACGGGTTTAACTTCACCAGAATTTTCCATTTTTCATCATGAAAATTCTCAGAGAAGACGCCATTACTTTTCGTGGCAGTAGAGTTACGAAACAAGAAGCAAAGCTGCCTCTAGAGTAACCTTATTCTCCTCCCATTTCTCTCGCAGTTTCGCGAGTTATTTTTTTGACTTCACTTCTCAAAATCTGCGCAAGAAGCTAGCTATTCAGTTTGCTTTGCTAAAAGAGGCACCTTGCGGTTTTTCCCGTTTAAAAAAAATCCAGAATTAATCGTTCCTACTTCTATTTTCTTGTGGTATCTCATACGTTTCAGTTTATCTTCGATATGTTGCATACTAAAACATAAATACGTTGATGTTTGACGTGGTAGACCTGATAAGTATTTTCGGAAGAAAAATTTTCTACATCGATGATCCATGGGGGCTCAAGGTTTCTATAAGAGAACTCTCTGGAAGGGAATTCAAGGTTTTTTGTCAACTTTAAGCTGAGCTCTCATCCCGCTACTGCCTGTATTAATAGGGAAAGGGAGAAAGATTTCGTCAGACCAACAGACTAACCCACTCTCGAAAATTGCACGATTCTCGGAGTAAATTACATCTACTTGCCTCGAGACTATGTATCACGAAAGTCAAATAGTCGTCTTTCAAGTAAATATTCTATTATGCATTGTAGGGGTGCCCTTTGGGGTAATTTTGACTCATGTCCAGGCCGACCGTGTCATAACGGTCGCCGAATTGCACAAGAAGTTCTCGCCGTGGGTTCGAAGGACTTCAAAGTGGTTGGTCAGTTGAAATTACCGTTGGATTGATTCCTCAACGGCAGAACCCTTATAAAATATGAGGGATGATCCATGAAATAGAAGTGATGTGCTTGCTTCAGTCCAGGACACGGATGTTCGTAAAAAGCTGTGGCGGTTATTGTTCTCTAAGTTGAAAAAACTGAATGACTATTTGATCTAATTCGTCTCTTTTGAAACTGTTCTTCAGTTGGTGGAACATGGCAACGCTACTAAGCTGGTCTTTACTGGGTTTAGCTGACCTGGATAAGTTGAATTCCGTGGACAATCCTTCGGTTTTTATGATTCATCTGCTGTACAGCTTCTACTTAATCTTGACAGTTATTCTTCTCGTTAACATGATGATTGCTTTGCTCTCCAATACCTATCAGCAGGTTCAGGTACTAAACAATCTTTCCGCCTTAGCGAAAGTAATTTATTATTTTCGTATTCCAGAATGGACTCTTTTTGGTATAAAATATCAGATACATTTTTTGTAAGTTTGGTAAATTTCTATGATCATGCATAAATTTTTTTAGGCTACCAATATTTTAACCCAACTGGTTGAAAATGTCCATATTATGACACCTATTTTCTCTTTTTCGCCTGAGGGATGGTCAGCTCAAGAGAAGTGGCTCAAGGCTCCCGTGAATGAAATTTCTTTTTAGTAACCCAACCGCAAAATTGGATTCGTAGTTTCGGACTAAAACTTTAAACACGAAGGCGCGCTATAAAAGGGGCCTTAGGTCCCACTGGACCATTTGTCAATCAATCGTCGTGTGATGTAGAACTCTTAGAGTGAAGCTAGCTTGAGCTACAGCTACTCCAAAGCAGTGAACAGCGGGCGCATTCCTTCAAATCGTTTTATGTCTTCATCATAATACAAGAATTTTTGAGATTTGTATTTCCTTTCTCCAATGGAAACTGTCTTTATTTGTGGCGGTAAATTTGAGATCGAAGTAGGTGGTTCGCACGTTACCTCATGCCACCATGGTGGTGGAAGTAAACAATAGATATCTCATTAGCTCCTTTTGTTCCTCTACCAGCATTTGAATTTGACCCGCACACGTCAACGGTGAGTGACAAATGAGCCTATGTCTTCCCAGGGAAGACTTCTTTATATAGCGCGCCTTCGTGTTTAAGAATTAGGTTTTCTACAGACGAAAATCATATTGAAGATTGTTTCTTGTATGTGATGCGTCATAGTTTTTCTTCTGCTAAATGAGTGATGCTTGTGGTTCCTATCGATTGGTACGTCTACGGACTGATAAGTCCCTCTTTTTCTCTCATTATTAGAATAATTCACTCCAGGAGTGGTCTTTCAAGAGAGCCATTCTTGTAAGGACTTACAGTACCTATCATCCGATACCAGTCCCTTTCAACATTTTGTCTCTCCCACTGAAAGTACTCTGGAAAAGAGGCTTTGACACTCCTGCTTTGGATGAGATAGGTTGGGTAAGCTGGCAACGCCATTCTAATTAATTTTGTGAGTTATGACAGGAGTTATCATTTATGTCTGCTCAGTTATTTTTACTTTGCTTTTGATACGAGCTTTCTCTGATTCGATAGATTAAAGACTTGGATGACTTGGTGCGCGAACTAGAAAGGAACTACTTCGCGAAGTTCGGTTATGAATTTCTCCTTACAGGTAGGGCGATATGCTAGATTTGTTGATAGCCGCTTACATTTGTGATACGGTCATAACAAAAAAGAAGACGCAAAAGAGTTGTTGTCCTACTAAAACCGGCATGAGGCTATGATTGAACGAATATTTTTAAAGAATTTCAGATTATTAAGGATAACAATAAAACAGAGGCGTGCTGTAATGATTTCGTTAACTCGATTCAAAACAGGTCAAGTTAATGGGCTGTTTCCTCTCTTTGTTTAGAGGAGAAAAAGATAGATAACTTGATTCAAGAAAATGAAGGAAATCGGAAAATGACCGGTCAGATAGCACGGCAAGTATTCCAACCGCTCGGAAACAAGGAGGAGAAACTTGCATTTGGCCAAGGAGTAAGTGTCTTTCAGGCCCACATTCCGGTGAATGCTAAATATGAGGTTCCCTACTATAAAGGGTCGATCCTGCTACATCATGAAACAACGAAACACCTTTGTTAACATAAAAATCTCTTCTCTCAAAAATAATTTGAATGTGAGATTAGGGAAAGTACATGCTCTGCGGTATTTTCTTTATTCCCTCAAATCGTTTAAAGCAGACTTGAGATGTATGTGGTCGGGAGTAGTTTACAATGTTTTTTTTTTTATCAATCTTAAGGTAATAAAGGTAATAACACAAAAATCGAATAAAAAGAGATCTTTACACATAAAGATATACAAAACTAGATTTGCAGAGTGTTGTAATCCTATTTGTCTTTGTCAATCTCTGAGCCTCGCATTTGTGTGGGTCCTTCGTGTAGCTGAAATTTTGTTCGATTGTCATTTAAAGGCGTGGTATGATTCGCAAGGAATTGCCGTCGATGGCTGCCTCTTAACTTACTTGGGACCTAAGTTCTGCCACGATTGCGAAGAAAGCGGTTTTCAGGACGATGCTCACAGTGCTAAATTTAAGTCTCCCTTTACACCAGAGACACCTCGACTTGAGGTGAGGTTTGGTTTCTAATTGTAATACATACATACATAGCTACCTACCTACCTACCTACCTACCTACCTACCTACCTACCTACCTACCTACATACATACATAATATAGTAATAATATTTAAAAATAAAAATATTATAAAAATATAATAATAATATTTTTTGTTAACATGATGCTAATGAGTGTAGGGCGTGGGTTTTGCTGCTCCTGATTAATATGGAATTTGCTGCTGTCACAAAGTCTGGGTTTAGCTTTTAAACCAGTCGGAAGGATTCTAATTCGACCATGCAACGACTGGCCAAGTGGGAGCTTGGATGAGTCGATGTTTTCGGTGATAGGAGAAGATTTTGGTCATGGATTACGGTTGAGTTTTTGGGACTTTGGTTTTCAAGCTGTGGCACAGAAGAACAATCAGGCTCATTTGGCATTGTTCGACTGTTTGTTGATACCCAAGAGACCTGTATTCCGGAATGGATGTCATATCAAAAGACAATGCCGTCCGAGTATTTACTATGCGAACTCGGTCTCGACATTTTAACCATTGTTAGTTGGAGATCTTGCGTTTAAAATTAATCCAAGGCTGATGTATAATACTGGTTTAAGTATACAATCAAGATCATTATCTACCGGCAATCGCAAAGCAAAGAAATCGTCACGTAACACTGGCAACCTTATTAAGATCAATTGCTCTACTGACATGGCTGCTCTGAATAGAAATCGGACACAATCTATGTTGCTTTGCTCTTTGAACCCTCGCTCAGTGAGGAATAAGACCGCTGACGTGTTGGACTATGTCTGTGACTGCAAGACCGATTTATTTGCGTTCACAGAGACTTGGCTAAAGAATGATGATGATGCTGTGAGAGCTGAAATTTGTCCAAATGGATATACGTTCATTGGTCATAACCAGATTGGAAGACGTGGGGGTGGTACCGGTCTTATGTTTCGGGATTCACTTGGCGTTAAGAAAGTCGACGGAAAGGAGTTTGAGTCGTTCGAATTCTCTGAATGGCTAATCACTGGAAACTCCTCAAATGTTCGACTTGTAATTATTTACCGTCCTCCATATTCAGATGACCACCCTGTTACTGTCACAACATTCTGCGCAGAATTTGCGAGGTATATGGAATCCGCCTTGTTAACAAAGGAGCGACTTGTAATTGTAGGTGACTTAAATATTTATCAGATACAATGAAATATATGAAGTTCATATATTTTGAACTGCGGTACTAGATACATATGATACACGATCCTCGCAGTAGATAGCGCTATTTAAGCAATAGCGAAAATCAGACCTGAGGAAAAAAAAAAAAAATCAGGCCTGTACGGGATTCGAACCACTGACCTCTGCGATACTAGTGCAGCGCTCTACCAATTGAGCCAACAAGCCAACTGGGAGCAGGCTGTTGAGTTGATTCGTAATAAACCCGTGAAAGTGATAAATCAGATACAATGAAATATATGAAGTTCATATATTTTGAACTGCGGTATTAGATACATATGATACATGATCCTCGCACTAGTATCGCGCTGCACTAGTATCGCAGAGGTCAGTGGTTCGAATCCCGTACAGGCCTGATTTTTTTTCAGGTCTGATTTTCGCTATTGCGTAAATAGCGCTATCTACTTCGAGGATCGTGTATCATATGTATCTAATACCGCAGTTCAAAATATATGAACTTCACATATTTCATTGTATCTGATTTATCACTTTCACGGGTTTATTACGAATCAACTCAACGGCCTGCTCCCAGTTGGCTTGTTAGCTCAATTGGTAGAGCGCTGCACTAGTATCGCAGAGGTCAGTGGTTCGAATCCCATACAGGCCTGATTTTTTTTTTCAGGTCTGATTTTCGCTATTGCTTAAATAGCGCTATCTACTGCGAGGATTGTGTATCATATGTATTAAATATTTATGTTGATGATAAGGTCAATTCTGAGGCTCTCAACTTCTTGGATGTTCTGGAATCACTGGGCCTACAACAGCATGTCAATGACCCTACCCACATTCACGGACCTACTCTTGATCTTATTATCACACGTATAGCTGACAACATCATAATGGAAAAACCTCATGTTGATCGTTTTTTTTCTGACCACGCCTCCGTTCTCTGCAAATTATTATCTTATATGCCTCGACTTATGCAAAAAAGAATTACCTATAAAAAAATCAAATCGTTTGATGTCTCTACACTTATGAATGAGCTGGCTGAATCGTCATTATGCAAAAATATTTCCCACAACTCTAATGTGGATATCCTTAGTGCCTCCGATCTTGATAATCTTGCTGAAACCTACAACAAGACTCTTTCCCATCTCCTGGACTCGCATGCTCCACTCAAGACAAAGACTGTTGTATCAAGACCTAAAGTATTATGGTATAGTGATGAAATACATCACGCTAAACTTCTTCGCAGAAAGGCTGAACGGAAATGGAGAAAGACTAAACAAGTCGCAGATTTCCTGACTTTAAAAAAAAAATAGGAATCATGTAACTTACCTTCTAAACAAAGCTAAACACCAGTACTACACAGAGTTTGTTGATAAGAACAGCAGTGATCAAGGTAGATTGTTTCGCGAATCTAAGAAACTTTTGGGATATAATGACACACCACTATTTTCCCACTATGAGGGCAAGTCTCTACTGGTAAATGAAATTGGAAATTTTTTCCTGCACAAGATAGTTAAGATTCGTGATCAGATGGATGCCAAGGCTAGTTCAATCACTGAGTCAATACCAAATGATCCTTCTGTGGGTGAAGCACATTTATTTTCCAAGTTCCAGCCGTTGTCCCAGAGTGATGCGCTGAAACTTATCCAAAAATCTTCTAAGAAATCGTGTTCTCTCGATCCAATGCCAGCAAAGCTTGTCTTAGCATCTATTGAGCAACTCTTACCGGTTATCACTCAAATGATTAAATCATCGTTATTAGCAGGACACTTTCCGAAGTTATGGAAAGACGCATTGGTTGACCCACGACAAAAGAAAGCCGGGATAAACGACTTTGGTAATCTTCGTCCGGTCAGTAATTTACAATATGTCTCAAAACTTACTGAGGGCGCGGTATTTGATCAGGTTCATATCCATCTGACCACTCATGATCTCTACCCGAAGCTTCAGTCAGCATACAGAAGAGGTCACAGCACCGAGACTGCATTGCTTAAAATACACAACGACATCCTTCTGGCTATGGATCGCCAACACGTGATATTGCTGGTGCTTCTTGACCTCAGCGCCGCCTTTGATACGGTTGAGCACTCGGTCCTTTTATCTCGCGTAAGTAACAGTTTTGGGATAAGGGATACTGCACTGCGTTGGTTTAGGTCATACCTATCTGACCGATCCCAGCGCGTTTCACTTGATGGTAAAATTTCTGGCAAATTTCAATTAAAACATGGCGTTCCTCAAGGTTCGTGCTTGGGGCCATTACTATTCACACTATATGTGAGTAAACTATTTAATATTATAAACGATCACTTGCCACATGTCCACACGTATGCTGATGACACGCAGTTATATCTAGCGTTTAAACCTGATTCTGCAGTGAACGCTCTTGATGCTGTTAATTCAATGGAACTTTGTATTCGCGACTTAAGAACCTGAATGCTCCACGATAAACTCAAATTAAATGACGACAAAACCGAATTTATATTAATTGGAACAAGACAACAGTTGGCAAAGGTTGATGGGATCTCCTTGTGTGTTGGTGACTCTAAGGTTTTCCCAGTGAAATCAGCAAAGAACCTTGGCACATGGAGAGACAGTAATCTTAATCTGAAGATCAATGTTAACAATACCTGCAAAGCTGCCTATTATCATCTGACGAATGTACGACGCATTAGGAAATACTTAGATGAGAAAGCATCACAAACATTGATACATGCTTTAGTAATCGGACGGATAGATTACTGTAATAGTATTTTATATGGTTTACCAGCTAGAGAATTATCTAAGCTCCAACGCCTTCAAAACTCGGCAGCAAGGATTATTTTTAATATCCCAAAGATGTGTCACGTCACACCAGTTCTGCGAGAACTGCATTGGTTACCTGTTCAGTTTAGAATACAATTCAAATTTATCATGATCACTTTCAAAGCAATTAATGGACATGGTCCAATCTATTCACAAGATCTTGTTAAGTTGCAGCAGAATGGACCATACAACTCAAGATCTAGTAATAAGGGTCTCATGCTGCAAGCACCAAACGCCATAACAAAGAAAACATTAGGTGATCGTGTTTATATGTTTTTAGCACCTAAACTTTGGAACAGTCTTCCTTATAAAGTGCGTAACGAGACTGATTTTAGTAAATTTAAAATTTTACTTAAGACTCACCTTTTTAATTTAGCCTTTAATTAGGATTGAATTGTGCATGGTTTAATATTTTTTACAATTTAGATAAGGTTTTTATTAGTTTTGTAAATTTGATAAGGGTCTTACTGTAATTTATTATCTGATGTAATTTTTATATTCTATAATTGTTATGCGCATTTGATCATATGTAAATGGAATTTGTGCGCTACAAATATTAAACTATTAGTATTACTATTATTATTATTATTATTATTATTATTATTATTACATACATACATACATGCTTCATTAGTCTCCAGCCCCCTCCTGGGAGCTCCTTCGTCATACGAAGTGAATTATTTGGGAACAGCATATTTAAATCACATAATTCCTGAGTCTATGATAAAAAAATCTCTGGATAAGCAACAGAAGTACATCTCTTTTTGACCCTCTTCCTTTTGAAAGCCCAGGTTCGCATAAATTTTCTTTTGTAGTCGCTCTTAGGTATGTTCGTTTCTAATTTGGAGCACAAATATACTCACTATTCCTGGGGGTTTCTATGGAAATTTCGACTTGATCACTATTTGCATACAGTCACAAATCGCACCTAAGCTTGTAAAGTGCATGCGCAAAGTTAACTAAAGTGCATACGAACGACTGAAAGAAAATGGCGTCGTTGAAAAATAAGAACATAGCGTGTAATAAGCGCGAACCACCAACAAATTGGCCGTCTTAGTCTTATTACTTACAACTGATTTTGATGTGCGGCTAAATTCTGTTACCTTCTTGGCACCGATGAAATTTTTCAGTATCAATTTGGCCGTCATTTTCCAATTTTTGTGACTGCCACTAATTATAATTCAATTAATTGTACTTTAAAATTAACTTTTTCTTGAAACTTCATCTTCCGCTTGTTATGACCCATATGGTGTACTATTAATGCATAGGCTAACGGTTTTAATGTTAATCAGTTATCAGTAATTCAGGGTTACATCACGAAACATTGGAGGGACATGGCAAAGGATTCACCTAATTGAATATAAATTAAGACATACCATGAGATAACTCTAACACATTAGTAGTTCACGCAGATATACGTTTAGTTTCTAGAGTGAGCTTACCGGTGCTCCATGATAGAAAGACAACACCGCTTTGTCTGCTTCCCAGCTAGAACCATTCCAACCAGTCTCTCTAGTCGTTTCGCACCTATACCACAGACGAATTTACCATCTTGCAAGTTCGCACCCATTAACATTTTCGAATTCGCCCCTTCCACCACCTTTACCAGTTCGCTCCCAAATCACTGACCTTGTTTTTTCATTTCCTCGGTCGCCATGAAACGCTGGGCCCAACGACACGACCGTGAGTGTTAAATTACTTACTGTTGGCTCTTAAAGGAGCTTCATTTTTTTTGGCTTGTTTGTCAAACAGCAACTCCTTTTAGGGGTAATTTTGGCCACTGGGCTGGGGTCTAGATTGAAGAACTGGTAAAGGTAGGGGCGAAGTTGTTTACGTAAGGGGGCGAACTTGCAATAGGGTGAATTTACTTCATACCCTAATAGAGTATGTTTACCATATTGAGTGTGTTTAAAGTAAGGTAGGTTTCTTATGTTAGCAATATAATTTGCCTCAAATAGGTTTTGTCTATGTGGCGTCCATTTTAATACGCGACTAGACTACTGAATATACGTAACATATATAAGCAACATATGGCAATCTGCGGTCTTTCCTTACACTTAGGTAGCGCGGAAAGCCGTAAAAATCTTGAACAAAAGCTCATCTTTCAAACCGGCAGGCTAAATCCCACAGGGATCAACGAACGCTTTTCAGAACGCTTTGCTGTTGACATTTTTCTCGTTGCCATGTTCCCACCAATAACGTAGCTCCATTTTCTGCTTTTAAAAGTACACACAACCCACAATTCCTCTATTCGCTCCGACGAAGGGCTAACGCTCGAAACGTCAGCTTTTGTAATCGTTACGGTGGCCAATTTACCATTTCAACTTTGTTGATATATCCAAATTATTTCGTTACTCCCACCGACGCAGCCCCAAACAGTTTCTTTCGAAACTATCAGCCTTTATCTACTGAATATACGGCCTGGAAACAAAGAGTGTTTGGTCTGGCACGGGGTTTGTGAGGGTACCTGCTATTTCTCCTGCGCTCACGGACTTCGTGCGCAGTCAAGGCCACGCTGCTTGTGCGTGGATTAAAACCCGGCTTCTGCGATATCTACGCAATAAATCAACCACCTAAATTGGGGGGGGGGGGGTAGCTTTGAAAGCTGACGGTTAATTTTTCCCGGTTTTGACGGCTGACGGCTGACGGTTAAATTTTTAAATCTTACGGTGATTAGGAGGATATTTATTCGATGAGTTTTAAGTTAATATTGAGTTTTTCATCATTTGATGTAAATTATTTTAATAATTAAAACTATTTTGAGGCCTATTCAGTCTTCCTTCGACGGAGTGGAGTGAGGCGTACTTCCAAGACCTCATTAGTAGAGTTTTATAGACCCGACTCCTCAAGATGGAATCGTCAAGGCGGTTATCAATGGCCGTTACATTTAGTGATCGATAACACCATATTCGAGAGCGCCTTTATATCGCGGCAGTTCGTTGACGTTGCACTCAACATTAGTGCCTTCTCTAAGCTATTGACATTGCCCAAACTGCGATCCAAGTCGACTCTATTTACTTTCCTTTTCCAGTTAATTACATTCTAGTTAGTCCAAAAACCATTTCATTGCTGACGTGGCGATTTCATCTGATTTGATTAATAGTGGTGGGTAGATGAAATTGTCGTATGATGCGTAATATCCTAACATTGTGATGGTACAAGGCCACGTTTTTACTAGAGTTCAAAAGTACTCTGAAACGCCTTTTGGACGCTGTGGCAAGGAGCGGTGAGATAAATTAAAAAATCAAATTTTGCCGTCCAGATCTTGTAGTGGAATGTCCAGTTTTGGGAAAGTCCCTCATATGACTCTTTACCTTCATTTTCCATCAATTCACTTTTAAAGTCGCTTTCGTACTGATCAGCCAGTGTTGCTTCAAGTTCAACGCTGATATTGAATTATGGTATACTTGCGTTGCTAACAAATTGGACAAAGCAAATCTCTTGCAGCCATAGAATGAAGCGATTCATCATCTCCCTCACGGTCATCATGAAAAATAAACTTTCCACACACTCCTAGAGGTTTGGGATGCAAGTAAACATCTGGTGGAGTGCAACTTCGTTATCTTTGCCTTGAAAGTCCTCTGTCTCCCTTGTCTGCAGCTCTTTATTCACTCTTTCATGACAACTTCTTTTTCTTTGGAAATTGTCTTGGAGGGGAGAAGGTCAATGAAACAGACAGACTGGAAATGGGTGTAAGGAGCCAGGACGAGTGTAGCACCTGGCCGCCCAATTTGTGACTCCTCCGAGATGCTACAAAAATTTATAGCACATTGCAAGACACTGAAGGTTTCATGTTTAAAATGTAAAACGGCGTGGAGGTTTGCTAATTTTACAAGTCGGTAGAGCTTGAGCTCACACAAGCCGAGCCCAAGTTTGGCGGACTTGTCATTGATCCGTAAGAAATCAATGGTGTGTCAATGAAGAATTTTTAATGCTTTTCCCTAACAGAAAGTCTTGTCTTGAATCATTCGAAAACCTTATCTTCTCCTTTAATTTACGATAGAAGCTCAAGACGGCTTTCAACACGCTCAACATGATGTAAACGTCTCTGAAGTGACTTACTTGCTCGAACGCGGGAATACTCTTGCGTCACGTAGCCACTGGCCAGAATTAAAAAGTTATCAAAGAAATAGCTATATTGCTATTAAAATTAGATATCGAAATATTTTAAACTGTCAGTTCAGGTAAAAATACTAAACTTGAACATAAAGTAAATATATGTTCATGCTGAGCTGCAATCTTAGTGAGCCATGGCTCACTAAGGCTATCCTAAAATCAGTGAAAAGGAAACAGAAAATGTACCGTACACATTTCTTGAGCAATGACTCCCAAAAAAGGGAATATAAACGTTATGCAGCTATTCTTTCACATCTTTAGAATAAAAGTAAGACAGACTACTATATATATAGCTTGCAATTCTCAAAGTGCAATGATAAACTTAAACAAACTTGGAAACTTATGGGTGCTCTTGTTAAAAGGAAAACCAAAAGTGGAGCTTTCCCCACAAAAATTGCTCATACTAACAGTACTTATACACAAGAAAAGGACATCGCTGAATCATTAAATAATTTCTTTTTCAACATTGGGCCAACTTTAGTCCAGAAAATTAAACCAGATCATACGGACCCTTTGCGCAATTTATAGAATTTATGCTATCTAAAAGCTTTTACCTTGCTCCAGTAACTTTAACACAAGTGTTTACATTGTTTGCTGGGCTAAAAGAAAATAAAGCATCACTCGCTGTTCTTAATAAACTTATCAAACTTGCAGCTGAACAGCTCTCTGCACCCTTCACTGAAATATACAAAAGAGTCAATATCATCAGGGAGTTTACTGAAGCTTTTAAGATATCAAAAGTAACCCCTATATTTAGGAGCGGCAGTGTATCTGAGCTAGGTAATTACAGACTAATAGCAGTTATTTCTCCCTTTATTATAGTACTGGAAAGACTAGTATATGATCAACTTGTGTCCTATTTAGAAAAAGAATGTCTACTTTTTAACTACCAATTTGGCTTTCAAAAGGGATATTCCACTGAATATGCCATTCTAGAAACTGTGGAGAACTTGAAGTCAGCAATAGACAGTCAACAAATTACTTGTGGTATCTTCTTAGACTTTTACAAGGCCTTTGATACAATTAACCATCATATTCTCGTAGGAAAATTACACAAGTATAGGATTCGAGGAGTCCCCCATGCATGGTTTTCGAGTTATATAACTAATCGTAAACAATATGTTAAAGTTGGTAATACAGAATCAAGCCTGAAAACCATCACATGCGGTGTAACCCAAGGCTCCACACGAGGTCCATTGTTGTTTCTATTGTATATTAACGATTTGCCGAGGTCTTCAGAGAATTTAACTTTTTGGATTTTTGCAGATGATACAAATATGTTTTATTCTTCAAAAAAAGAAGCCTGAGCAGCTGCAATCAGGTATTGATGAAGAACTAAGAAAGGTCTTAAAATACTGTGCAGCAAATATGCTGTCAATTAATTTCAAGAAGACTAAATACATGATCATTACTTCACCTAAAAAGAGAATAAATATAATAATAACAGCTTGAAATATAGAGCAAAAGTCCCAAATCAAATAATTGGGGGTTTTTATAGATGAACATTTAAAATGGGATGCTCAGCTCCAGCATATCAACAATAAAATAACAAAAAACATCGGAATTCTATTTAAGCTTAGACATTATGTACCTGTGAGTACGCTCAAACAACTGTACTATACACGCATATGTTCATATCTATCATATGAGTTGATATGCTGGGGAACTGCATACCAAACCAGGTTAAATAAAATCTTCTTTGCCAGAAAAAGGGAAAGTCCTACACAATATTTTACACCATTAGAAATCTTAAAGTTAGAGAATATTTTTAAATTAAAAATTGGCTCTCTTGTGCATAAAATTCAATATCAAAAAAAGAATATACCTCCGGTCCTTTATGATCTAGCTCAACCGGCTTCAGCTGTCCATAAATACTATACTAGGTATGCCACTAATCAAACTTGTACTGAGCACTTTCTAGAACCAATTATGGTCTAGCAAGATTCAGCGTAGTGGCAGACCTGGCAAACAATACCTATTATAATAAAGTGTCTCCCCGCCAAAAGCTTTTAACAAAGAATATAAACTCTTCTTACTTGGCAGGCAGACATCTTGATCAACTCTAATATATCATATAGCTCTATTTTAATATTTTAACCATGTAGTGTACATGCTATCTCCTTAAGTATTCAACCTCCACCCATCTGTAACTGCTCTATGGTAGTAGCCAACTCGAAAGCTTGGCTCCTTTGGCTACTACACACTCTTTCCACAGCTTTGTGTACTTTCATGTATAGTTAGAACTTTTTTTTTTTACTTTTTTTCTTTCTTGCTGTTGTATTTTTTCAATAGAATAAGTGTGAATAAAGTTCCTTATGTCCTTATGTCCTTCCTTTCTTGGTGGGTGACGGTAAAAATTTATCGTTTTTGTCGGTTGATGAAACCCTCAATTTCATCTCCACGGTTTTCCCCCTATATTTTACCGGTTAGAATGGTCATTCATACCGTCTTTGGTATAAAACTGTACAAAAAACGCAGTGGACGATTAGTTCCCATAATAAGAAAAAGAAGGGAATGAAAGAGAAACATACTCCCCATTGAAGACTCTAAGTGTTTCGTGTCTAGGAGTAAGGCAAAAAAATTGAGAAACGGAAAATTTAACATTTTTTTTTCATAGATCATCTTTTCCCAAAAACAGGCTCCGATTAAAGTAAGCCCATTAAAATGCTATGTAGATGCCTATTAATTGTTACTCAGAAATCAAGATATAGGATAAAAATCCCTAAAACTACGCGCGTGAGCAATGTACGCTTGAATATCGCTTGTTATGAATGACGGGAAAAAAATGAAGGTCTTTTTCTGATACGGTGTACTCTATATAGAAATGGATCGAAATTCTGATCATTTGTGCTAATTTTTCCCATCTTCTAGAATTTATTACGGAGAATAACAGAGCAGAAAAATCACACCTTGTGCGATGCGCGAATCAGCTGATTACTTTTGTTGTATTTTACTCGCTTGACTCTTTGCTAACGTGTCGTAGGCAATAATCGACATGAATGAATGAATGAAGGACTTTATTAAACTGTCGATAGTATTTAGCTTGAAGAAAACCAACTGGGGACACTATTTACCATTACAATATACCTAAGCTACATACAGTTGAAATTATTTACTCTTCAGTTTCTAATGTATAGAATACTATTAGATAGATTTC
Organism: Stylophora pistillata; assembly: GCF_964205215.1. Lineage (NCBI taxonomy): Eukaryota > Metazoa > Cnidaria > Anthozoa > Scleractinia > Pocilloporidae > Stylophora > Stylophora pistillata. Next base: position 20,316,672 of record NC_142519.1, read on the forward strand.
ATCCAAATATTGAGACATACAAGTCGACATAAACTGGGTATGATTCGACTAAATTTGGGTACGAATCGACAGAGTTCGAACCATCCGTGGATACGAAACGAGTGGATATTCATTGTTTTGTAGGTACTTATTCAGGAGACGAGGGAGAAGCGTTTCATAGGATTGGGTGTGGTGTATGAGGATTATGACCATCACTATTTCCCCGGGTGGCGTGCTGGAACAGTTGGTTATCACGTGGACGATGGGAAAATATATGAAGGCGAGTCCTGGTGTGGAAGACAAGTCGAAGGTATGCGCTACCTTGACAACAGGTGTCACCTGTCTACTACAGTATTTACGTAGGTTTCGCCACCTTGCAAGTTTGTTCCCGACCATCTTCGCGAGTTTTCCCCCTGAAGCAAGGTGAGTTCGCCCCATTTTTACCACTTCGCTCCTAAATCTTTTCACTCGTTTTCTGACGGTTGAACATATTTCTTCTCAGTCGAAATCAAAGTTTGTTTTCTTGAGGAATGAGTTCAGTTCAAAAACACGAAAAGTCGCCATGAAACGACGGGCGCAATGACACACTAGTGTGAATAACAAACTATGAAATACGTACGTTGGTAATTGCTTCAAAATATGGCTTACCTCCCGGAGAAGCCGTTTTCGTCTAGTTTGTTCATAAAAATAGCTTTTAAAATTTGCCACGAAAAGTGACATAAAATAGTGAAAGAAGATATTATTCAGCGAATGACACAAGCATACTCGGTGGAAAAAGGAACTCCGAGTGTACCCTATAGGAGACGAACATGGAGGACCTTCTGATCAGTACTTCGAATACTGTACCACTGAGCTATAGGAGACTCGTGGCAGGCCAGGCCGTTTAACTGGGTCCATGGTGACCAACTTCGGGCATACTCCAAGGATAGGAATGTCGATACATGATGCTTATGCGCAATGGTGATGTAAATGAAGATGGTCAACTTGTGAAAGCGATGTCAACCCTTTTAGATAAAGATCATATATAATAATGAAGCGGCTTTGCATCACTCTGCAATAGTCGCGCGTCGGTTAACTCGGCTGCTAAATTGAATTTGCATGTTGATCGGTCTTTGTCATGGTTTTGTTGTGAAATTTCATGCTGATCGATTTATATCATAGGAAACGAGTTGAAATATTTTGAGGGGAAACTGGTAAAGGTGGGGGCGAACCTGTTTTACTACATGGGACGGCTGGCTCATAATTGAGGTAGGAGGCAAACTTGCAATGAGGCGAAACCTCCAGGTCCTTACTTACCAGGATGTGATGGCCTTTGAAAACGCCTTCAAGATTTTACCGTTCTCCCTAATCCGACCTTCCAAGAATCAATTTCCGTTCCAAAAAGAAAAAGATTCTGAAAAGTTAGTTCATAACATTGAGGGTATCTCTTTCAAATCGAAATAGACCCCTCGATATTACCATTCTGATGTACATGGATTAAATGCGGAGTATATTGTTGTTGTGCATGCAAGATGTAGTTCTATGCCCAGGAGAGAGTGTTGACGGACAAAGTTGCTTAGAAATCCATGTGACTGGAGTGTAAAACTGAAAAAAAAAACCTGGATCCTTTGATCGTAAGGGGGTTCGGAAAGTCGCCTTCTGTATGCTGATCAAGTGCTCCCCAAAGAATACTTTATAGGCCAAGGAGATTCATATAAACAAATGGCACTGCCAGGATCATTGGTATAAATATCATTCCTAGTAGAAATAGAACGAGAGAGATCGAGCTTTAACTTCCGATGAGGTAGTTCATTGATCAAGATCCAACAACAAACAAAAAATTTCAATTTCACACAATGTTGTTACGTCGTTTGATACCTCTTGTTTTATTTAACTATTTTTCTTTTTGCCCTGTACTAAAATATCTTAAATCGATGAATTAGGACCCATGGCTCACCGCGGTGATCTCATTGCGTGTGAAGTTGATTTTAAAGGAGTGCACTATGGCAGAATTCCTGTGCTGTTCTTCTTAAATGGTAAAGAAGTGGCGCGATCTTCATTGGAGTACACCTCAGGGAAAAAACTGATTCCCTCCGTAGCATTGGCAGCTAAAGGCATTGCAGTGCTGACAAAGGTATGTTGGAAAGGAAATGGGGGAGGGTGATGGGCTATGAACTAAAGCTGTAAATGGTTTGATTTCATCAATGATCTGCCAACACATTACACCTCGGCACGCTTCTCCACCTTTAAGGATGATTGTGCCCGTGACATTGTCAATAGAATTCAACTCAATATGGAAAAGGGCATGTTTTCGTGTGGGGTCTTTATTGATCTGCAAAAGGCATTCGGTACTGTCGATCATTATATCTTATTACGTAAGCTGGCTCATTACGGAATTCGTGGTATAATCAATGATTGGTTCTGTTCATACTTATATGGAAAAACCCAAACCACTCAGGTCGGTGCCTTTATTTCTAAAAAAGAAAAAACCTCTTGTGGAGTGCCACAGGGTTCTGTTTTGGGCCCTTTATTGTTTCTGATTTATATTAATGATATTTACAAGGCTTCAAACAAATTAGGATTGCACCTATTCGCTGATGATACAGATCTGTTATATGCTGATAAGAATTTAAGATCACTCGAAACTGTTGTAAATGTGAAGCTACTTAATGTCTGTGACTGGCTGAGTGCTAATAAATTCTCCCTAAATATAAAGAAAACTAATTTTTTTATCTTTCATCCATACCAAAAACGCTTAGATTATAAAGTTAAACTTAATATATATGACAACCAAAGTAAGACTGATAAGTATAGAACGTAACTATATGTTAAGTACTTAGGGGTACTAATTGATAGCAATCTCTGTTGGAAATATCATATCAGCCACATCGCGTCAAAGATCAGTAGTCATAAAGGTATAATATATAGATTAAGGCATTTCACTCCCTTCGTGACTTTACTTAATATATATATATATAGATCTCTCATTCTTCCATATATCTCCTATGGCCTTACTGCCTGGAGACAGGCAGCCAAAACGCACCTAAACAAGATACTCCATCTTCAAAAACGGGTGGTCCGCTTGATGAATTCCTCAAAGTTTAATGTTCACGCTGTTCCACTTTTTATCTCTACCAATATTCTGCCTTTACCTTTAATCTACTTTAAAAATTTCTCTATCTTAATGCATGATGTCTATGACAAAGTCGTGCCATCTAACATTTCTGCTCTCTTTAGACCCATTAAAGATACTCATCATTATAACACACGATCTTCTACCGCTGGTAACTTCTATATAAACTACTATCGACTAATTAACAATTATTCCACGAGCGCGCGTTGGATATGAGATGAGAGATAGCCAACGAGGCGCGTAGCGCCGAGTTGGCTATAATCATCTCATATCCAACAAACGCGAGTGGAATAACTGTTTTATTAAAAAAACGCCCCCAAGCTATTAGAAAAATCTTCTCGACTTTATTTTATGAGAAGAAACCGGATTTAACAATGTACAGAAATTAGATTATGGTATATTGGCTCATATACCATAATGGCTGAGCCAATAAAAAGTCTTGAATTGCATTATCCAATGATCCAGTTTTTAATAAATCACTATAAGAATTCGTTTTCCTCTATGGGCGCAAAAATTTGGAACTGTATTCCTGATGTTTTGAGACAGCTCCCAAAATATATTTTCAAGAAAAAAATAACCGAATCTCTACTTCAAATCCTTCTAGACCAGGATTCTTATCCTGATATTGATACATTAATAAACGAAATGACAAGAAACTAGATTTCGTTAAAATAAAGAGTATTTTGAGCTTTTCCTGTTTTTAATTATGTGCTCGTGGCTTCGTAAGTAGTATACCTATATTTTTGTATTCACTTTGGTAATTGTCATTTGTATGTTTGCAATCGTTCTTTATTTAATTGTCGCGAGAATAATATTATATTAATATGTAATTGACAAGTTTTTCATACTACCTGCCTCGATTAGCTTCGCTATATTGCAGCTACTTTTAATTTATAAGTTAAATTGTGGTTATAAATAAAGGTGTTGTTGTTGTTGTGGTGGCCATATTCGAAGCATGTGGCGAGGGTGCCGTTTCTCCTCTCTTCAAAAGTTGGCAAACATCGATGAAACCATTTACCCTGTTCAACAAAAAGGGTTTAGTTAAGCATGTCTGTGGCCTGATTGATTAGAAGAAGCGACCAGCCGAAGAGCGCGCACATCTCACTTCATCCTATAAATCTCACACAGATCTGTTTTTCATAATTTCGGACATGAGAGATCATAGCTCACAGCTATAATTGTCACTATATTACTTCTTTTGCTGTATGTTTTAGATGTGCCACCGTGACGGAGACCCTTCTAGAAGAGTGACAAATGAAGACCTGCAGGAGAAAATTGATCTTCTTCAGGAACAACTTGCCGAACTGAAAAAATTAGTTCAGATTTCGATGGAAGTAAAGGAGAAAAAAGAACCAACTTCCTTGTAATTTGAGTTAAGTCCTCAGGTAATAGTGTAAATGCGCGAGCTTTGATGGATCAGGGAGTTGATCAGTACCACCCTTGCAGCTCCAATTTCAGTATTCCTCGCTCGTCATTACTTCATTCTTTATTAACGGAGGGAGGAAAGTAAGTAAGATTGTAGCCATCTCAGTAATTGTACGAAAACGTTTTTTCAGCTTACATTCAATGGACACTCGTGTGTTACCATTTTTATGAATAAATAATAAGGTGAATTTCAAATAGTATCTACAAACTATATCTACAGCTGTAAGATGTCTCGTAAAGCTTCAATGTATTTTACTTACCTGCAAAGAATCTAGAAATTAAGAAAAGCATGTGTCCTTTAAAAGTTACTTTTGCTTTATATAATTCTTCAACTTCAAACATCTGGTCAGCAAGATATCACTTTTCTTATGCTTTAAATCTGTTCTCTGTTTGCTGAAGAACGCGTCGGTATTGTATCAAGAAAAGTAATTTTATAATCTATTTACATTTGATTATTTTCTTTCGTGTCAATATACTAGATGGACAGATCGCATTTACATCAGTCTATGTGAATTACAAATACTCTGCCCCCTAACCATATATTCTTAAGATTGTTTCAGAATTTATACTGCTTTCTCAGTTTATGTAATCATTCAAACAATGCGTGCAGTGTAAAGTCAATATTGCTGATAAGCGATCGTTTACAGTAGGTTTTATACAAGTTTTGTGCTATTATCAAACTCCTGTAAAGTGTGCTCACTCGGGAAATTTCTGAATAAAAGAAATTTTGTCACGATTGTTTGACAAGCCCATGATATATCCTTAACATATATCTCAAGTAGTAACAGGGGGTACTGTGAGATACAGCCAATCAAATAAGAGGAATACACAATTCTCAAATCTGATTGGCTGTGTTACATAGTGCCCCCTATCACTGCCATCTTTGTATATTCCTCAGAAATTGAAAGTTGGGCAGCCATCTTTGTGCCGTTCGATAAAGTGTTTAACTTACTTTAACAATGATGGTCGGTCACATATTAATGAACTGTCAACTTCCCAGTGCTTAAATGGAAAATTAACTGTTGCAAATCACTGTAAAATTGTGTACAACCAGTCTTGCCCAGAGGTTGATCAGAAAAGATCGTGATCAGTCAAAAGATTTCAAAATTTATCGATAAAGTCAAAGAAACTACTGCAGGAACGGATGAAGGAATGAAAAAAGCATTTTAATTCCCCCAATTCGAGCGGTCAGGCAGGTGGGCCTTCACAGGTGCTATAGGAAGGGTTGGGGAAGCAAGAAGACGCATGAACCCTCCCCAGGGCTTACTGAACTTTATTAACAAACACTTTACACATTTAGAAGTAGAAGAGTCTACTAACTTATAGTAATTTTACAGCGTGCAAGTATTTCCAGTACAGTATGATTACAGCTAATAGTACATTTACTGAATTAAGTACACAGTGCTCACCTTAGAACACATACTAAGCTCGTCGTCAATAATTAAAATATGTGCATGTATAATCAATACACTACACGCATGTACACTATATGTTATATTACAGATGATATGAAGAAAGGAACATCAAGTCGATTAAATTCCCCAGAACCAGGATCTGAAGCCATTTTTCAGGTATAGAAATGATCAATTAATTGAATGAATTTAATTTGTCTTTTAATTTTGATGCCACTTTTGATGCACATGTGGTCATCAACAATTCTGACATAATTCTAAGCCCTTTAGACAAAATATTTTCATTCAATCTTATTTTCTGGGTAACAACCTTAAGGTATTGTCACTTTTAGCAATGTCTTGTCCTGGTTAAAATCCCAAATGATTCAAGGAGAGAATTTTGTTAGAAAAGCCTCGGTTGTGCATGGATTGATTGACTAATTGTTACACCCGTTAACAGATTGATTGACTGGGGTATTACTGATTGACCAACTTGTCGACTGGTAATCAAACCAACAGATTGTCTGCTGAACAAGTGACTTACCAGGAGGGTTGACTTACTGAATAATTGAGGAACAAGGAAGCAAATCAGTGATTATAAATGGCTGATTGATAAATTGCAGATTGATTGCATTGCCTTACATTTCTCACTTTATTTTATCTTACATTTATTTTATCTTACATTTCTCACTTTATTTTCTTGCCGATAAAATGTCATCAGTGAGATCACCTTCTGGACCAAAATCTAAATAGTTTTCTTTAACAATGCCTGTTTAAATTCACAGAGGATTGTATAAAAATCGCGAAAATGAAGGCTGCGATTTAAAATCCTCGCGGATTCAAACACGCAAAATTTAAAACCCATATTGAAAATTCAGATCACGGAAAAAGAAAAAAACAACAACACACACATGATATGTATCGACAAATACACAGATTATTAACTGGTCTTACTGATAGGTTCTGTTGTGTATCTTCTATAGGAAAATTGATTACCTGACGAGGGAATTCCGCGTTAAATTGCACTTAAAAACCGATATCGCGATTCGTGCGATATCGGTTTTTAAGTGCAATTTAACGCGGAATTCCCTCGTCAGGTAATCAATTTTCCTTGAATCGCATAACTGAATGAAAATAAGAAAACAAGAAATTAAATCGGCAATATCATTGTTTGTTTTTATCCCAAGCGCGCGCTCTAGAAAGCTATTTTAAAGCCAACTGTCAGAGGTGTCATTATGTTAGCGAATAGAAAGCAAGGTTAGTCGTACACGTTTTGAACCTTCGACAATTTTATTTGTACCTCGTGCTTGATTTTACATTAATTTTCGCATTTTTTAAACAAGCTTCTCACTATTTAGGTGTAATAGTGGTATTTCACTGGACTTACAAGCCGTTTATCGTTAACATCTTTTTTCAAAATTCCAAATAATTTGCGAAATTTTGATTGATAAGGTTTTGTTTTCAATACGAAATAATTTGCTCGAGAAGGAAAATAATTTACACATTTTACCCGGCTTTGATGGCAGTTTGCCATCAAAGCCGGGTAAGCTCTGCCACAGGCTCTTTCACAGTGGATTATTAAAGAGTTTGTACAATTGTCTAGTTGGACTTGCTTTTGAGCTCCGTAAATGTAAAATTGTGTGAAATAATCAAAGAAATAAAGTCTTACCTTCATAGAGAGTAGTCTGTGTCGTTCTCCTCGCGATTTGTGGCCGTTTTGATGTGTTTTAGCTTGACGCCTTAACTCGGCCAGCGAGTCATCGTGCACAAGATACGGGAAGGTCGGAAACTTCTGTTGACACATGCTCGCCAAAATCGCTCGAGAACAACACTTAAATACTTTCCCTCGAATCAAAACTTGGCAGCACGAAAGCCAAATAGTTGTCCTATAAGTTCACCGAAAAGTATCCCTCAAAAGTTGGTTTGTCGAGCAACCAATCCAGCGAAAATTTCAAATTAACGGCCGTTTTAAATTCTCCTGATGCGTGGAAGGAACATGTTGTGCAGCTGAGCGACCGTTAATGTGCGGTCAACCTGCACCCTAGTCAAATCTCTCTCAACGGGTCCTCCCTATAGTCTTCTAATACCAACTTTTCACACATACTAAGGTACCCCGGGTAAACTCATCGACTTGACTAGATCGTCGATACTGTCCATCTTCACTGTTTTCAATTGATTTTCACAAATATCCTCTTACCCGGGGTACCTCAGTATGTGAGATGAGTTGGTGTTAGAAGACTATGGGGAGGACCCGTTGAGAGAGATTTGACTGGGGTCCAGGTTGACCGCGCATTAACGGTCTCTCAGCTGCACAAGACGTTCCTTCCACGCATTAGAAGAATTCAGAACGGCCGTTAATTTGAAATTCTCGCTGGATTGATTGCTCGACAAACCATCTTTTGTGGGATTTTTTTCGATGAACTTATAGGACAACTATTTGGCTTTCGAGCTGCCAAGTTTTGATTCGAGGGAAAGTATTTAAGTGTTGCTTTCGATCGATTTTGGCGACCACGTGTCAACAGAAGTTTCCGACCTTCCCGTATCTTGTGCATGGTGATTTAGGGCGTCAAGCTAAAACACATCAAAACGGCCTCAAATCGCGAGGAGAACAACACAGACTACTCTCTATAAAGGTAAGACTTTATTTCTTTGATTATTTCATACAACTTTACATTTACGGAGCTCAAAAGCAAGTCTAACTAAATCACTATACAAACTCTTTAATTATTCCCTATAAAAGAGCCTGCGACAGAGCTGGGGCCACCTGTGATGAAGTGTGCAAGCGAAAGCACTGATTTCAAGTGCAATAACATCGCAGTTAATATAAGGTAAGTGCCTTGAAGTGCAAATACATGTATTGATCGATTCTTTATTCCTTTAAAAACAAAGAAGTGTTTCATGAAAAGTCCAAAAACTTTAATCTTTTTATTTTTAGAAATTCACTACAGGCGACTGTCATTAGCTGAATCGTTGGGATGAGCATTCGACTGAAAGTTGATTGAGATATTCACTGGAGAATTTTTGAACGATACATTGGTGAACAATCCACCTAGAACTCTTACTGCTAGATCATCAATGCCGTTATTCATTGATGTTGTGTTATTGCCAACTACTGATGAAAGTGCAAGGCTGTTGACATAAATTTCTCGCAAAGCTTTAGTGCGTAGACCGTCGCTGGCGTTGGCAGCTGTGACAGTCGTAGTGGTACGACTGAAAACCCAGCCAACTTGCTGGACATCCATTATTGTTTTTCTAAAAGATTATGGCTGCAGATGGATATTGAACGCGGGTTGGCGTGACCTGTTAGCTCGGAGATTGTTTTTTCTGGGCCGTGTTCACAGGATTTTCTCACTTTCGGGTTGTCGCGAGCGAAAGAGGTTTTTCATGCCTCTTCCAAGAATTTGAAGTTCAGTTCAAAACAAGGAAGAACCTCCGTCTCATTTTGAAAACGCTTTGTTTGTTTTTGCTCTTTAGAAGGTGACAATGGTTTTGAAAACATTTTAAATTGACTTAGAAACCAAACTTTGTAACAATTTGACGATAGTTGTTGTGCTTAGTGACGTAGATACGAAACAATTTCACTTAGCTTCGTTTTCAACTCGCAAGTACACGCTAAATACCTCGCTTCGTTAACCAATCAGTATGCGAGATTTTATTCAATGATGCAATTCTATCGTAAAAGGAAGTTAATTTGCTGTTTAAAGATTTCGCACATGGAATAAAGATGTAGCCATCATCTTCATTTGAATCACTAGAGTCGTAAAAATTCCCTGGATTATCTTTCGTGCAGTCTAAAGTTAAGAAATTTTGAAAAATAAAATGATGTTGGGAAAGTTTGAATCGCAAAATTTAATGCCTTATTTCCATATTGGCAAAAAATAAAACCCAGCAAATTTCTGTGTCGCTAATCGCGAAATTGAATACCTGGGTAAGTGACTACGAATAAGGTTCTCTTGATCTACCGACCGAGTACAATTTGTTTTGACTCACCCTAAATTGTCTTATCGCGGTTTGACTTTTTTCAAGTAGAACTGTGGAGAAAATGGCCTAAAGCAAAACAGCATGCTTTCAGTTAGCGAAAGAGCGAGTTACCGAAGCTCGAGTAATAGATGGTCAAAAACGGCTCGACGGAACTCCAGGGGATTTTGATTCCGGCGAGCTGGCAAGAGGTTCGAGTTGTTGACTGGCTAACATAAATTTCCTCATAGCCTTCAAGTCTCAGTCGAGAGGATGAACCAAGAGAAATGCCAAAGAGGTACTCATGAGCCTAAGTTTGACTTGGTTCTCTCTAATAACGTCTGATGTACCCTGCTTATAAACTGCTTATTTAGATAACCGAACACAGATTTAAAGATGAAATAAACAATTTTAATATAAGAGAAAAATCGAGTTTCCAGATGGGATTTGAACCCACGACCCTCCGTGATCTAGTCGGATGCTCTAACCACTGAGCTACAGGAGACTCTATGGTGAGCTTCAGGAGACTCTATGGTCTATTGCTCACCATAGAGTCTCCTGTAGCTCAGTGGTTAGAGCATGCGACTAGGCACGGAGGGTCGTGGGTTCAAATCCCATCTGGAAACTTGAACACAGATTTGTCATTTAAATTCTAGTGAGTCAACTCCCAAATGTCTGAGATGTGGTGTTCCCCAGGGAACAATTTTGGGACCTCTTTTATTTTTGATATATATTCATGACTTACCAAATTGTTTGACATATTCGGAACCTAGAATGTATGCAGATGATACCAGCCTGACGCTTGCCAGTACTGATATTGAGCACTGTATAAATTATTGCCTTAATCATGACCTGAGCAATGTGTGCGAATGGCTCTCTGCTAACAAATTTCCCCTGAATATGACAAAAACTGAGTTCATGCTTATTGCATCAAGGCAGAAGTTATCACAATTTACGGAAAGTCCCTCTCTTATTATAAACGAAAACGCAATCGAACAAGTAACCTCCGCTAAATCCCTTGAAGTTTATGTCGATCAAAATATAAATTGGGAGTGTCATATTGAAAACATCTCTAAGAAGATAGCTTCTGCCATTGGTGCGATTAAACGAACTCGGCATCTCACTCCAGCTGATCCGTTACAGGTGAAGTTAACGCAGTGAGCTGATCTGTAGCTGGTGCTGCAGGAGGTGACTGGGATTGCACAGGGGACAAGGTTGCTGCTCGTGACCCAGGTTGTGCTGCCAAGGATTCATGCAGAATGGAGGGTTGATGGTTGGAAGATGATGCACTGCCATCGAGACCCAAACTCTGTCTCCTGACACGCTGCGGAGGGGAGGAGACCAAGGCCTCCAAGGCCTGAGCAGATGGCCACTTGGATCGCTGTGAACGACGAGGAGGCATCTACAGAAAAGGGGGCAACAAGTACCTGGAACTAACACTAAAGATTCTAAATACAGTATATATATATATATATATATATATATTTTTTTTTTTTGTTTTTGTTTTTGGGGGCGGCATGTGTGCGGTCACATGCTTTGGCGTTTTCAGTGCCCTCACCTTTACTGGGCCAAACTTTGTATCAAGGATTTGATTGAACAGTAATTTTAAATAAATGCGGCTATGGGATTTTGCCCATACCCATTTACTCCAATTGTTGATTGGTTATAATTTTTCCCAGTAAACATAGCTCAGGCAAGGCAGCATATTTGGGTTGTTCATATAATTTATAAGGGAGAAAAGGCATAAAGGAAATATTTGCTTGCAAATAGAATTTTTATGCTTCTTCTCCCCGTTGTGTACTTTTTATTTCTTTTGGGGGCCTGGGACTTGGGGTGGCATTTATTTGGATTATACCCAATACCCTTTAGGATACTTGTGCTTGCCAAGTGACCAGGCTCCCATGTGAGCGTCACTCCGTTCCATCTTGATGGTGGTGAAAGACGTGGTTTTTCATCGTGGTTTTTCATCGTGGTTTTTCATTCGAGGTGAGTTTTATTAATTTTATCCCTTAAAACAGTTTCCTCTTTGACGATTTGTCTTTAGAAGTCCCGAGCTTTCTGTGGTTTGGTCTATTTCTTACATTTTGCTTGCACATGTGCTTGGTCGAATTCACAGCTTTCTTCGTTTCGACTTTCTTTCTTTGGTTTTATGGCTAGCTCACCTCCCACAGTTCTTATTTTAGGCCATTCGTTTGTTCGAAGGCTGAGTTCAGACCTTAGATCCAATTTTGATGCCCGTGCTGCCGAGCATTTTAATCTTTTGGGCGACGCCGTGATTCACTTGCATGGCGTGGGCGGTCGTACTGTGAAGAAACTTCGCCTTTACGACCTTGGTGTTGTTTCTGCCCTAAAACCCGACGTCATCATTCTTGAAATAGGCACAAATGATCTTGGTGCTAACCGTCCCGAGGTCGTCGGTTCAGGGATCGATGATTTGGTTCAATTGCTGCTCCAATCGTACTCCGTACGTGTCATCGGTATTTGCGAGGTGATACCTCGTGTTCGAGCGCCGTTCTTCAACACGGCGGCAACGATCCTCAACCAATATCTCACCGATGTTCTAGAGCCTTGTCCCACCGTTTTTTCCTGGCGCCATAAGGGCTTTAGTAATCCCACCGTCAGTCCTTACTTGTCCGATGGCGTTCACTTAAACCCTCAAGGCCAATATTCTTTATATCGAAGCTATCGGGGAGCTATCTTGAAGGCCCTTCGCTCGCTTTGATTTCTCACCTTGCGGCTTTCTTTTTCTGGTATTGTTTTATAAGGCCCTGGTGCTGAGTTTTATTAATCTTGATTTTCGGCCCTTGTTGGAAACAATTTTTGTAATTTTAAGCCCTTGTTACTCTGGTTTGTTTAATTTTAATTTATTAGGGCCCGTGTTGCTCATGTTTCATTCCCCTTGGAGCGCTGGTTGCTCTTGTTTGTTTTCCTTTTGAATTAGAGCCCTTGTTGCTCTGGTTTTCTTTTAGTTGAGGCCCTTGTTGCTCCTGTTATTTTGAAGTAGAGCCTTTGTTGCTCTGGGTTTATTTATTTCAGGCCCTTGTTGCTCATCCTTATTTTGAATTATTGCCATTGTTGCATTGGTTTTATTTGCTTTGGGGCCCTTGTGGCTCCTGTTTAATTTGAATTTGAGCCCTTGTTGCTCTGGTTTTATTTTACTTGGGGCCCTTGTTTCTCCTGTTTATTTTGATTTAGAGCCCTTGTTGCTCTGGTTTTTATTTGGGGCCCTTGTTGCTCTTGTTTATCTTGCATTAGCCCCCTTGTTACTCTGGTTTTATTTTACTGGGGCCCTTGTTGCTCCTGTTTATTTTGATGTAGAGCCCTTGTTGCTCTGGTTTTATTTGGGGCCCTTGTTGCTCCTGTTTATTTTGAATTAGAGCCCTTGTTACTCTGGTTTTTATTTGGGGCCCTTGTTGCTCCTGTTTATTTCGATTTAGAGCCCTTGTTGCTCTTGTTTATCTTGAATTAGCCCCCTTGTTACTCTGGTTATATTTTACTTGGAGCCCTTGTTGCTCCTGTTTGTTTAGAATTAGAGCCCTTGTTGCTCTGGATTTTATTTGGGGCCCTTGTTGCTCCTGATTAGCTTGATTTAGAGCCCTTGTTGCTCTTGTTTATCTTGAATTAGCCCCCTTGTTACTCTGGTTATATTTTACTTGGAGCCCTTGTTGCTCCTGTTTATTTTGATTTAGAGCCCTTGTTGCTCTGGATTTTATTTGGGGCACTTGTTGCTCCTGTTTAATTTGATTTAGAGCCCTTGTTGCTCTTGTTTTGCCCCCGGGAACACAGCGTCCCAATGATGTTTTCCAGTCTGTTAACCTACCAATCGATGCACGGATCCCAGCTAAGATTCGGAGCCGAATTATTCAAAATGAATTTGTTGATTTTGGCTCCCTTCTTGTTCATCCAGCTTTTGAGGACAAATTTCGCATCACACTCCAACCCTCCCAGGAAGGCTCTTCCCCATCGTTAGCTCTTGAGCCAGTAAACAAAGCTAAACGTATTACGTCAATAGATGTTTGGCTCCAAGCTTTTCATGTTTTTGTGGGTATTTTTACTGCACAGTATCCCCATGAGGCTCCCGGGCTCATGAAGTATGGGGCTACTATTCAAGATCTGGCTGCTAGGGGGCATAATTGGCGTTATTATGATGAAAACTTCCGTTTTTTGCGCCAGTCTGAGGCCACCTCTCTTCCCTGGGGCTCTGTACATTGGGAATTGTGGTTGAAGTCTCAGACTAATGCCAGAAAATCCATTCCAGCAACCAGCCTTGCTAAGAACTTTGATATCCCTCGGGGTTATTGTTTCAAGTTTCATAAAGGGGGTTATTGCTCAGGATGCTCCTTTAAGCACTCATGTGCTAAATGTGATGGTCCACATCGGGCTATAAATTGTAATTTTCGTGCCTTTAGCAAAGGACACGCTTCCAAATTGTCCAAGCAACGCAGCCATAACACCCCTAGCAGCCGGATCACTCCCCAACCTACTTCCTCGGGAGCTTCCAACACCCGTCCACAGTGATCGTTTGCAATTTTTTCTGTCTGGGTATATCCCTTCCGTAGTAGAGCTTTTATCCAATGGTTTTGATTATGGCTTTCCCTTGTACTATGAAGGACCGCAAGACTCTACATGTGCTAAAAACCTACTTTCTGCAATCCAATATCCTGAGGCAGTTGATGCCAAACTAGATAAAGAAATTGCCGCTCATCGCATTGCAGGCCCTTATTCCTCTCCACCTTTTCCCCATTTTCGTATATCTCCACTGGGTTTGGTTCCTAAAAAGAAAGAGGGTGAATTCCGTTTGATTCACCACCTTTCTTTCCCTCAAGGTTCATCATTGAATGATGGCATTTCTTCAGAATTTACTAGCGTATCCTATGCTACGGTGGAAGATGCCATTCATATCATCAGAACTGTTGGCCACGGCTGTTTTATGGCCAAAACAGATATTAAGAATGCTTTTCGAATCATTCCTATTCAACCCCAAGATTACAACCTTTTGGGGATTTGTTGGAGAGGATTTTATTATTATGACCGCTGTATGCCGATGGGGTGTTCAAGCTCTTGCAAAACATTTGAAATTTTTTCTTCTGCCATAGAATGGATTGCCCAAAAGAAATTGCATATCGATCACATTTTGCACCTGCTGGATGATTTTCTCATTGTCTCCCCCTCTCCTGATTTGTGTAAACAACAACTTGATTTATTCTTAATGCTCTGCCAATATCTGGGCATCCCTATGGCGCCGGAAAAAACAATTGGCCCTTCATCAACAATTTCATTCGCAGGTATTGAATTAGACTCGGTCTTTATGGAGGCTCGGCTGCCTCCTGATAAGCTAGTAAAATGTCAGGACCTAATTTCCGGTTTTCTCAGGCGTCGCAAGGTTACCTTACAAGAGATACAGTCGTTGACAGGTTTATTGAACTTTGCCTGTACAGTAGTTGTTCCTGGTCGTGCATTTCTGCGTCGTCTTATTGATTTGGCAATCGGTCTTCGGCGTCCTCATTTCCTTATCAGGTTGACTCAGGAAGTTAAAGCAGATCTTAAAGTCTGGCAGCAATTTCTGTCGGGTTTTAATGGTCGCTCCTTTTTTCTCTCAGTTGATTGGGCTAATTCACACCATCTCAAATTGTATACCGATGCATCCGGTGCCATAGGCTTTGGGGCAGTTTTTGGCGGGCATTGGTGCTATGGGGAATGGCCCGCGAGCTGGCGTCATCGCAACATAGCATTTCTTGAATTTTATCCCATTGTCCTAAGTCTCCACCTCTGGGGACATACTATTAAGAATCAGCGTGTTTTGTTTTTTACCGACAATGAAGCATTGGTCCATGTTATTAACAAACAGACTTGTCGTGATAAGGACTTAATGTTCTTTGTGCGTAAGCTGGTCCTAGTTTGTCTTAATTACAATATATGTTTTAAAGCTAAGCATGTCCCAGGCTTACAGAATAAGCTGGCTGATTCTCTTTCTCAGTTACAGTTGCAGATTTTCAAACAACTGGCACCAGCTTACATGCACAAAGCTCCCACGGTCATACCTCCTCATCTGCAGCCACTGAGTTGGCTTCAATAGCTTCCTTTTTACTTCGCTCCAGTCTTCAGCCCTCATCCATACCAACTTATCAGCGTGCTTGGAAGCTTTTCCACCAATTTTTTGTTTCTACCTTTCATCACCTTTTTCAAGCATTGCCTATTTCACCTTCCATTTTGGCCTTATTTATTGCTTATTTGTTTCGTTCACAGTATGCTCCATCCACTGTGATGACCTATGTGTCATGTTTGAGTTACTGCCATAAGCTAAAGGACTTTTCAGATCCCTCTAAAGTTTTTTATGTTGCTCAGATGCTTAAAGGTTTTCACAAAGTTGGCTTTCGCCTTGACAGTCGTCTTCCCATTACATTGCCCATTTTAGCTAAATTAATTTCTGTGGCACCTTCTTTGGTTGGTTCTCCTTATCAAATTTGTCAATTTCAGGCAATGTGTTCACTAGCATTCTTTGCCTTTTTACGAATTGGTGAAATGACTTCAACTAGTGGGCGGAGTGATACTTCTCCCTTACAAATTTCGCATGTTAGTAAGCTGCTCAGCTCTTCAAGGGATTTGAATGCTTTCAAGATTACTTTCGGTAATTTTAAACATAGTTACAATGCTCCCCCTTTTTCCATTTTGGTGTCTCGTCAGCCACAATCCTGCCCTGTGGAGCTTTTGGCCAAGTATTTAGCAATGCGAGGGACCCGACCGGGTGCTCTCTTCATTACAGTGGATGGGGCTCCAGTTTCTCGGTCTCATTTTTCCAATCAGTTGTCATCTGCCGTACAGTTTTGTGGTTTGTCCCCCTCAGTCTACAAGGGACATAGTTTTCGAATTGGCGCTGCTTCTCATGCTGCAGATAAGGGGTTATCCGATGCTCAAATCCGCCTCTTAGGGCGATGGAAATCTAATGCATTTCTTAAGTATATTAGACCACCTAATCTTTGCTCTTAAAGCTGTTATTTTCTCACCATCCAGCGGGTGCAATTGCCTCAGTTTACTATTTTCTTCCACCTGCAGTATTAGGTAGTAGGGGTGGTTCTTACTTTTGGTGTAGCCCAAGAGATTCTTTCTTCTTACTTGAGTAAGGCAGGTTCATGTAAATTGTCCATTAACACAGGACTATCCATTGTTGATATGGGGCATTAGCTAGCATGGGCAGCTCTTGCCTTGCATTATGCCAAATGCATCGAAGAAGTTAAGTGAGGCGTTTAAGCCTTCTTTCACATATTTTGTTTAGTATCCTACTGTTGATCTGGGGCATTAGCTAGCATGGGCGGCTCTTGCCTGGGGTCGGCATTGTCTCAAATACACCGAGGACGTAAAGTGAGGCGTTTGAGCCTTATTCCACATATAGTTTAGTATCCCACTGTTGATCTGGGGCATTAGCATGCTAGCCGCTAGCATGGGCGGCTCTTGCCTTAGGTCTAAGTCTCATTATACTTGTCTTTTATTATCCTAATGTTGATCCAGGGCAGTAGCTCGCATGGGTGGCCCTTGCTTGGGGTGGGCACTTACTCGCTTACCTTCAGATAGTCTATTCAACAGCATAATGGTTGACTATTGTGATTCCGAGCATTAGCTTGCATGGGCGGCTCTTGCTTCTGTGCTGCGCTTGCCTGGGGTGGGGCGGCATTGCGGTCACATGCTTTGGCGTTTTCAGTGCCCTCACCTTTACTGGGCCAAACTTTGTATCAAGGATTTGATTGAACAGTAATTTTAAATAAATGCGGCTATGGGATTTTGCCCATAGCCATTTACTCCAATTGTTGATTGGTTATAATTTTTCCCAGTAAACATAGCTCAGGCAAGGCAGCATATTTGGGTTGTTCATATAATTTATAAGGGAGAAAAGGCATAAAATGTTTTAATTAAAGTTTATAATTATAGCCTTATTCAACCACATTTTGATTATTGTAACATAGTGTGGGGAAACTGTAACAAAGGCCTTTCTGAAAAACTGCAAAGGCTGCAAAATCGGGCAGCTTGCATCCTTATGTCAGCGAGCTATGATAGTAATTTGGATGATTTGTTCCGGGCGCTAGGGTGGCGAAGACTCTACTATCAAAGATTGGAACAGAAATCTATCCTAATGTATAAAACATTACATGGTATGACACCTGATTATCTGAGATCAAGATTTGTATATCGTGACAGTGTAAGTGCATATCGTTTAAGGTATACCGAAAAGAAATTAGTTCTTCCACAACCTCGAAATGACTATCTCAAAAGAAGTTTTTTGTACAGCGGAGCTCAATTGTGGAACAACTTACCTGTAGACCTAAGACGAGCGTCTTCGCTGACTGATTTCAAATCTAACTTAAATCGCCACAGTTTAAAGTAAGATCTTAAAGTAAGATCTTAATTCTAAGTAAATTTTTGACACGGCCTCCATGAAAAGCAAAATTTTTATTTATTTATTTTAATTGAATTGTTATTATCAAATTATTATCGTAGTTAGATAGATAGGTTTCTATTATAGAAGTAACTAAATCAACTGATGGAAAAACCGTGTATAAATAAATTATCCTTATCCTTATCCTGCTCTTTATAAGCCCCCCACCTATAAGCTCCTCCTCCCCAGCTAACATTCCAGACGCTCCGGTGCTAAGACACAAGCTAAAACTTTTAGCTTGGATGACCCAAAAAACAAACTCACACAAAGACTATATCTTCGAAAAGATAAATGAGAACCCCTTGAAAACGAACTTAAACACAAACTAATAGCCAAGTGAGAAAAACGTGTAGCGTTCTAACGTAACGTGAACAGCGTAGGCCACATGTCACAAGTTTGCGCAGACGAGCGATAAAGATACTATAAACTAAGTGTAAAACTTCGCGACACTACTAAAAAGCTAGCTCTTTACACAAGCACAAAGGAAAGGAACATAGACACTTACATAACAGCCCCGCTTGTAAGAATTCAACCAAACGAACTTGAAGGGGGGCAAAAACGCTCTTCCGATAAACAGGACTTATTGTTAGCTCAAAGCAAGGCAACTCACCAAAGCGCGGTTCTGGGTGAAACTTGAATGATCGCGTCCCTAATAGACAAACAATAACGTCATTATTGTAGTTTAACACACATCAAAGTTAAAGCGAATCAATGTCCGGTAACAAAGGCGTAGCAGCGGCGTTACAATGTTATTGTATTTTTGTCATGTTTGCTCGGGTTTAGTTTGACCTTGGCGCTGAGATATTGTCATGTGTTATGTTAGAAGAGGATGATTTTCACTCTGAGAGTGTTGTTGGTGAGCGAGTTGACGGAAGAAATCATTTGTAAGGGCCAAGTGTCTCTAGAGATGACTTTCTCTTGAGCTGTCACAACAGTAAAAACAAATCACAGTTATCAACTACTTTAAGAACTAATTTGAATATATCAACAAAGTTGAAATGGTAAATTGGCCACCGTTACGATTATAAAAGCTGACGTTTCGAGCGTTAACCCTTCGTCGGAGCGAATGACGAAGGGCTAACACTCGAAACGTCAGCTTTTATAATCGTAACGGTGGCCAATTTACCATTTCAACTTTGTTGATATATTCAAATTATTTCGTTACCCCCACCGACACAGCCCCAAACAGTTTCTTTAGAAACTATCAGCCTTCATACTTTAAGAACTAACGAGATAACAACAACACTGTCACAGAAATTAGTCCACTTAGAATTTATTTTTGTGGATATATCGATTAATACCATTAGAGATATCTGACAGCAAATTTTTCAGGACGTGTCCCTTCCAAAGCAATTTGAGAAGATAATTGCTACGTCACAGTTGCACCATTCTCAAGCGGTTTGCGCACTTCGATTGCGTTGTATTGTGGTGGCGTTATTTTCAATATGGCGGTGAAAGCGGCAGAAATCGGAGGATTTTGATGGAGCATTCCGTAGAAGTTAGGTCGTTTCTTTCTCTTTTCACTATAGATAAAGGCAATTTGATACATTCTGAATGTATAGAAGTATTTTTTATACGTATTTGTTGATATACTGTCTTCTTAAGGATAAACGCAGGCACTGTTTCTTTGGTATAAAATTTGAGACCGGTTTTCGAGAAGGTCAAATTTACATATGATGCACGATCCTCGCAGTAGATAGCGCTATTTAAGCAATAGCCAAAATCAGACCTGAAAAAAATCAGGCCTGTACGGGATTCGAACCACTGACCTCTGCGATACTAGTGCAGCACTCTACCAATTGAGCTGACAAGCCAACTGGGAGCAGGCCGTTAAGTTGATTCGTAATAAACCCGTGAAAGTGATAAATGAGATACAATGAAATATATGAAGTTCATATATTTTGTACTGCGGTATTAGATACATATGATGCACGATCCTCGCAGTAGATAGCGCTATTTAAGCAATAGCGAAAATCAGACCTGAAAAAGATCATGCCTGTAGGTCAAATTTGGGTTCTGTCCTCGTGTACCGGTTCACAAGAGCCAATACAAAAGACCAAACAATACACAATAGCTAACCGATAACTCCTAAACAAAGAAAGAACAATGGTAATTCCCTTGTGAACCGGTACACCAGGACAGAACCCAAATTTGTTGTACATCGTAGTTAGAAGCCTTCAAAGATTCGGATGTCCACTTTGATCCTTCCTCAACAGCACTGACCAAGCGCTCTCAAACACTCTCCAACAGTAAAGGTGATGCATTTTATGTGATAGTGTTTGAGACCGGTTATGGCAGGGAAAAGTCCTGTTGTTGTGCTTTCTGTACTGCGTTCATGATAGCGTTACTACTTCAAGGACATTTCCCACATGCACTCAATCGTGTTGTAAGTCTACTATCCAAAGTAAAGGCAAATCAACTTATCGCGAGTATTGTATGGTAAATATACCATCTTATCACTGAATGAAGGACAGTTGAATTTGAGCAATGAAAGGAGTCATTTGATTAATGAATGACTCTATCTTGCGTGAGGTGGCACGCCGGTGAGCAGAAACTACTCATCATCTGCCCACCTGAATTATCATCACTCAATAAAAGTAATGAACGTGTGTCCTCATGCCACCACAGAAACAAAGTATTACTGCGCAATAACTGAACAAAGCACGTAATTCACGGCTACGCCTCCTATGAAAATTTGTAGAGTATATAAATGATGGTAACGAATATTCTTGTCAATAAAATCCCTTGATGAGTGAGCAACCACGAAACAGGCTTGTAGGGATAAAAATGAAGTCGTATTTTTCTACTCAAAATTTATTACGCTCTACTTTTATGTATCGAGCACTGCCTAGTATACGGAAAAATCAAAACACAGACTTCCTATATCCTGCTTCGTTATTGCTCACTCATCAGGGGATTTCATTGACAAGAATATTCGTTGCCATCGGTCATATACTTTACAGATTTGCATGAGAGGCGTGGCGGTGAATTTAAGTGCTTTTGCTCAGTTATTGCGCATGCAGTAATGCTTTGTTTCTGAGGCGGCATGGGGACACAAGTTCACTGCGTTTATTGAGTGATCAATTCAGGTCTGCAGATGATGAGTGGTTTTTCTTTGAGGCAGAGGTTGCATCTTTTACTCGCGCTGTTGCAGGGTGATCTGGATGAGAGGATGCGCCATGAAATAAAGTGGTCGATGTTACTTTCTTTGAGAGTCCAGATGTGTTTGGTGAGTTCGGTAGAATCTCTATGTTTTATGTGTCAGCAAGATGCGGTGTGATTCCTTTATCTAGTTTTAAAGTCATTTTCTGAGTCCGATGTATGTTTCAGTAGTGTTGTTGTCCTTACGTGTGACGGTGGCTTGGTAGATTACTGATGTTTGGAGGCAGTTTCTGTTAAATGGGCAAGCGTTCTTTAATCGGCAGTTGCAAGTTTTGTTGTCTTTTGTTTTGGTGCCATCTGCGATGTCGTCGATGTGTTGGGGCGAATTTAAAACGCGTTTGTTGTGATTGTCGATGATGTGTTTGGTGTTGTTCATGTAGCGGTAACTGATCTTGATTGTATTTCGGTTAAATATTTTTCTGAGATTGTGGTCTTTAGGGAAGTGCTTGTCTACTAGGGCAAGGAATCTGTGTCCGATATTGATGCTGACGTTTTTTCTGAATGGGGGGTTGCACCAGAGTATGTTGTTCCGTTTTCGGTTTTTTTATTTGTTGGTCATGGATGGTTCGTAGTGTAGGGTGTACCGGTATCCGCATTCTTCGAGTGCTTTTTGGTATGGAGAGGCGGCTTGGTCGAAGGATGCTTTACACAGGTTTGATTATCCCCTGTTACTGAGGATGCAAACTGAATTAATGAATTGAAACTGAACGAGCCCTCGAAAATGAGATTGAAAGAAAGTTACACAACACACTGGGGAACTTTAAACTACCGTAGGCTAGTGGATATTTCATCCAGTTTGAAGACGTCCAACGTCATTTTTTTCTCTTCACATACCACTTGGTTGTTAGGTCTGTTAAAGGTGTCAGCAGTGAGCGCAGAGGTTGAAGAAAGCCTCCTCCCCCGTGTAGAATTTAGCATTCTTTGCATTTTATTTCAGTTTATTAGCATTCCCTCGGGAATGCGTTTTGTTTTTCTTTCCCGCGTTCGCTAAAATTTACATGTTGTAATATTCTAGCTTTTTAGTTTCATCGTTGATTTCACCGAGAGAACATCTGGTTTAGAGTTGCCTTTTCGTGGCCTACAGCGCCGATACAAAGTAAGTTCCTAGTTATTATGTTCAACGCGTTCGCTTTAGCCGCCTTTCATACGAGCTATGGGAGGTAAAGTTTTTGGGATACATGCGCCTTCAGAAGCTGTACAATGTGGTCGCTCCCCCAGAAAGCGAATCGACAGCCCCCAGTGCTGAAAAGAAAGCGAATGCCTTCGCCGAACTTGTTCAGTGTTTGGACGACAGAAGCTTGTCCCTCGTCATAAGGGAAGCCAACAACGATGGGAGGAAAGCTTTGCATGTGCTGCGAGAGCACTACCAAGGGAAAGGAAAGCCCAGAATCATTGCCCTCTACACAGAGCTGACTTCGCTTCGTATGAATGACGGAGAGACCACCACGGACTACATTATTAGGGCGGAGACCGCGGCAACTGCTCTGAAGGCAGCGGGGGAGGTGATCAGCGATAGCTTACTGGTAGCTATGGCACTAAAAGGTCTTCCTAGCAGCTACAGGGCTTTTGCTACTGTAGTTATGCAGAGAGAAAAGCAAATGACCTTTGCTGAGTTTAAGACAGCCCTTCGAAGCCATGAGGAAAACGAGCGATGTTGCCGTAGTGAAAACGACGGTGTTATGCTGGCTAACGCGTCCAAGGCGCTCCCAGCGAAGTTCCAAGGAAACTGTTATAAATGTGGCAAAAAGGGGCACAAAACTGTAAACTGTTACTCCCATAAAGTAGTGGATAAATGGTGCCAACAATGCCGGACCAAGTCCCACAACACTAAAGAGTGCCGAGTACGGAAGACCGATGCAGCGAAAAGAGCCGCGGAACCCCAAAGAAAGAGGGAAATATCAAACAAAATGGACTCCGTTGAACATTATTTTACTTTCACCGTTGAAGACCAAAGTGGTCTAGGTAAGAAACAGCAAAATAGTTTACTTTTCGATTCGGGAGCTACTAGTCATATAGTAACTGAGGAATCTAAGTTTGTAAAGTTTGACTTAGACTTTAAAGCAAAGGATCATGTTGTTGAGCTCGCCGATGGAAGTAAGGCTAACGTAGTTTTGGGGAGGGGAGAAGCTAAGGTTAAGTTATATGACATTAACGGTAATTTGCATGATGTTATCCTTAACAACGCTCTGTATATCCCGTCCTACACTCAGAATATTTTTTCTGTTTCCGCGGCGGTAGAAAGAGGGGCTAGCATAAATCTTAACAGGAAAGAAAAATATTTCAAAGCACCGGATGGCACAAAGTTCGAGATCGAACAAAAGGGGCGGTTGTACTATTTGAATAGCATTTCATCCTCCCACAACAATTCAAGCTCTTTGATGGAGTGGCATAAAATTATGGGCCATTGTAATTTTCAGGATTTACGAAAACTATCTAATGTTGTTGACGGCATGAGAATCAAGGATGACAAAATATGCGAGTGTGCGGTTTGTACGCAAGGTAAAATGTGTCAATTTCGGAACCGGAAACCCGATGAAAGAGCTAAAGCAGCATTAAATTTTGTCCACTGTGATTTGGCTGGTCCAATTAATCCGGAGGCCAGAGATGGTTTGTATACATCATGTTTCGTGGATGACTATACTGGAATCATTATGGTTTATTTTCTTAAGCAGAAAAGTGACACAGTAGAGGCCACAAAGAAATTCCTGGCTGACACAGCCCCGTATGGCAAGATAAAGCGCATTAGGAGCGACAACGGAGGCGAATTTTCGAACAAAGCGTTCCGATCGTTATTGCGCGAAAACACCATAAAACACGAGACATCCTGCCCCTACTCACCGCATCAAAATGGATCGGCGGAACGGGCATGGCGCAGTCTTTTTGAAATGGCCAGATGCCTTTTGTTAGAATCACAATTGCCAAAATAATTTTGGACATACGCGCTAATGACTTTCGCCCATATCAGAAATCGATGTTTCAACGCGAGATTAGGCAAAACTCCCTACGAAGCGCTTGTAGGCAACAGACCGGATATTAGCCACATGCAAGTTTTTGGCTCCACTTGCTATGCTTATATTCAAAATGCAAAGAAGCTAGAAGCGCGCAGCAAGCAAGGTATCTTTGTAGGCTATGACAAGGAAAGTCCATCTTACCTAGTGTATTTCCCGGAATCAAACAAAATTGACCCGACAAAACTGACAGAGGGGGAACATGATGAAGTGACTAGTAACTCAACTGAGACAGAGAGTCAGAGCCCCGGTGAGAAATCTGATAACGGTGAAAATGACAAACGCTACCCCCCACGAACCCGTAACAAACCCCAACACTTAGAAGACTATGTTTTAGACACTGACTCAGACGATGATATTAACGTCACCGTAGATTACTGTTATAGAGTTTCAAACATTCCGACAAGTTACGAAGAAGCCATAAACTCTATCGAGGGGATGAAATGGCAAAAGGCCATGAGCGACGAAATGACTGCAATTCGAGACAATGACACTTTCGAATTAGACACGCCACCTGCGGGTAGAAAAATTGTCGGTGGCCGCTGGATGTTTGCAGTGAAGGTTGGCCCGGACGGTGGGGAGACCCACAAAGCTCGATATGTAGCTAAGGGTTATTCGCAAACTGCTGGAATTGACTACCACGAAACCTTTGCTCCAACCGCACGGATGAGTTCAGTTCGACTACTTATGCAGCAAGCCGTGCAAACAGGCATGATCATTCATCAAATGGATGTAAGATCAGCCTATCTTAATGCACCAATCGGTGAATGCGAAGTTTTTATGCAAAAACCAAAAGGTTTTGAAGAAGTCAGAGAAAATGGCGAAAAATTAGTTTGTAGATTGAAAAAGTCCTTATACGGTCTTAAGCAGAGTGGCCGAAACTGGAACAACATGCTTCATAATTATTTGTGCGAAGAAAGATTTGTTCAATCAGCCGCAGATTCCTGTGTTTACACTCACAATTCCGAGACAGAAGGTCGTGTTATTATAATTGTTTGGGTCGACGATCTAATTATTTCCGCAACAAATTTACCATTGCTAGAGCAGGTAAAAGGCGCTTTGAGTAATAAATTTAAAATGAATGACCTCGGCCCACTTGCATGGTTTTTAGGCACGGAGTTTAAATGCAGCGAAGAGAGTATTGAAATAAACCAGACGCAATACATCGATAAGATTTTAAAGAAATTTGATAGAAAAAGAAAGCGAGGATTCGCGCACATTAAGCGATCCCAGATTATACAGAGAAATTGTTGGTAGTCTTATTTACGTTCTGACAGGTACTAGACCTGACTTGTGTTATGTTGTAATTAAACTTTCACAGAAGATGTCTTGCCCCACTGAATCAGACCTCAGTATGGCCAAGCACTTGCTAAGGTATTTAAAAGGCACGCGTGCAAAAGGCCTAACATTTTGCAAATCAAGATCAGCATTGAAGTTAGTTGGATTTTGTGATGCTGATTGGGGAGCGTCTGTAAAAGATAGGCGCAGCATTACTGGGTATAATTTTCAGCTATCTGTAAAAGGCCCTTTAATTTCATGGAAAAGTCGCAAGCAGCCAACTGTTGCACTTTCGACTTGCGAAGCTGAGTATATTAGTCTAGCGAACGCAGTTCAAGAGGCGAAATTCCTCAAACAGTTATGTAGTGATATGAATGTAGTGATCGATAACGTACTTATTAAAGTTGACAATCAAGGAGCGATCAATCTAGCTAAGAACCCTGTAAATCATCAGAGGTCAAAACATATCGACATTAAGTACCACTTTATTAGATCTGAAGTACTGAATGGAAATGTAAATTTAGAGTATGTTGCAACGCAAGATAACGTAGCAGACATCTTCACAAAACCTGTAACTAAAGTTACGTTACAAAAGTTCAAAGGCATTATTCTAGGTAGTTAGATTGTTATTGTTGGCACACATCGAAAAGCGCCACAAATTGGTTTGTGGCTGAGAATGAGGTGGACCTCATGCAGCACATCATAAAGCTTTTCGTGCCTCCAAGAGGGATTGTATTATTGTTTGGAGACTCGTATACTCTAGGTAAGACACAATTATACAAATAAAATGTACTTAAGCTGCACATTTTACAGACATTGACTCCTTTATTTTCTATGCCATAATACAGTTACTAAATTGCTAAAAGAAGTGAGACAAAATTGCTGACTTGCAGTAACCTGCAGTCAAAACACCTGTAAACAATGCCAATACCTGCAAAAAGTAATAACTTGTTTATCCCTTATTTTTATGTGTTTCAGTGAGTTTCTGCCTCAAACTGTCGGTTCAAAGGAACGTGAACTTATTATCCGTATATAAGGACGAGAAGCCTGTTTCTGGTTTTAGGAAAGAAGCTGTCACGCTGAGCCGTTCAGCATGCAAGCCGGGATCAGGGTCCAAAGATAACGACGAGTGGAGAATTTGTTTAGCAAAACATGAAACAGATACTATTTTGAATATTCGAATGAGTATTACATGAAAATTTCCATAAACTTGTTTTGAAAAGGAATTTCGGACACTATAAACTTGTCACTATAAAATTCCATACACCCATTTTGGGCCAAGAAAGTTTGAAATTATTGTTATTTTTTGCGTGTGAAAGGGTATTACATGGCTATTTCCACGTACCGGTACCGCTTTGGTCAGGACTGTTTGATACTGTTTGTATACGAGGATAAATATTTCATGGAAATTTCCATAGATCATTTTGGTGAGGCACTATCTGGCACAATGAAATCGGATAAGTATTACATGAAAATTTCCTTGTACCTGTTTAAATTGGTTCTGAATGGTTGATACTGTTTGTATACGAAAATGAGTATTACATGGAAATTTCTATGTACCTGTTTTGATTAAGAATGTTTGATACTGTTTTGTATACGCGAGTAAGTATTACATGTACATGGAAAATTCCATGGACCCGTTTAATGGCCAAAGGTGTTTGAAATTATTTTTTTACGCGCAAATGGGTATTACATGGAAATTTCCATGTACCCGTTCAATTTTGTTTAACAATGATTGATAATGTTAAGTATACGTGAATGAGTATTACAAGGAAATTTCCATTGCCTTTTTGTGTGGCACAATTGTATTGAAATAATAAATACTGCTGACAAGTTTTCTTCTCTGAAAAATAAATCGACTTTTAAATGGTTTACTTAACCATTCGAGGGATATATGTGCTGCTGTTTGGGCGAGTTATCATAATATTAGGGTACCGTTCACCACTGATAACTGGAAAAGTAGACGCCAACATGCTCATTTTTTACTGTTTAGTAACATGTTGAAAGAAACCGATTAAAATGTTTTGAAATTAACTGAAACAAATATAAATTGTGATGGCCGATTGAGTCACTGAAATTGTTGATTGAGCCGCAAGTCTTAATTCATAGACAGCCGCTCGGTGATGTTGGCGATTCTTTGCTTTAACCTTAGTAACTATGCCATGGCAAAGTTTGATTTTTTTCCAAATTTCTTACTTCAGAAAATCTGTACTTAAAAAATTACGTGTTACTTGTATTTTTGTTGGTTCTTCATTAGTTCAAACCTCTCCCTCCGATCGAGCGTTTGAAATCATTGCTGTAAGCGGCCACGTAAAGACATGCCTTTTGGCAGTAACACCCCCGATCATTTTAACGCACCAAGCCGTGGGGCAAGATATGAACATGTCTTGATGGCAAACAGCTTCCCACGGGGAGTCATCAATCACAGTCTGGAGCACTAAAGGGGGGGGGGGGGGGGTAATTGATTGAGTAAGTAAGATCCTTTGTTTTAAACAACAAGAATGACAGCATCACACGCTTGAGGGGTCATGTGTAACTAGCTATTATCTAAGTAACCTGATTTTGTCAGGTTAATCAACTTTTGCTGGTAATAAGACAAAAGGCATTGATAGAGTGAGTACTACAGATACAACAACAAGATTTTGGCTGGAGAGCGATTTGTTTAATACCCATCAGAGTAAGTGATTTTTGCCTCGTACAACTTTGATTGAATATGCATTGTGGAGAGGGTATGAAATTTTAAAAGAAGCGTGCAAAAGAGCACGAAACAATCTCTAGTACTGCATGAAAAGTCAAGGAAGTCATTACAGAATGACTAATACTATTAATGCAATTGGGGAATAAAAAATCTAGAAATATGAAAAAGATATAGAACAGCAAGAAGCCTGCTGGTGAACAATTATAAACAAAGCACTATAGTTTTATTCCTCATTATATGAGCAAATAAAATGCAAGCAAATAAAAAAGCTAACAACAGAACAATTAAGAAAAAAAACAAACAAACCAAAACAGAAAAACAGATAAAGACACAAGTCAACAGCCTTTAGCATTTAGAAATCAACAAATGAATATAAGCCAACACTTGCGCTGTTACTCTGTTACCAGAACAGGATACAATTCAAGACTCTTTAGCTGTCGGAAGTTATCAATACAATACCCATTTCTGTCATCAAATTAAGACACAATTCCCTATTTGCCTTTCAGAAATCACCAGTGCGAGCCAATACCCTTTCGGTTTCCAGATTGACACTTTAACTCCCAGAAGTGATTAACTCAAAACTTCTCCCTATCATATCCGTACCTGATCCAACAAACAGGTAATGAAAATACTCAAATTACTCTAGTCAAGTAGATGTTGTTATCCTGATCTAACACCAATTTCTCATTATTTATTACAAGGAAATATGTAGTTGCTAGAAGGGAGAATTAACAATCAGATCTTGGGATTCAAAGGGATAAGATACAAGTCAACACTCTGGCTGTAACAGCAATTTACAATACGAGCCCGCAAAAAATAATCTCAGGGCACAAAGAGTGTTTAAAACAAAGGGCCACAAGCGAAAAAGATAAACACAAGTCTGCAAGCTAAATGACTAGAATCTTTGGCCCTAACCAAGGTCATTACAACACTAGCAGACGAGATAAGTATGTAATCCTGGCTCACCACTATTTGATACAACGACAACTTCAAACTTAAAAGGATTGATGGGCAAAATGAATCATTAGATTTACCCCAAATAGGAATAATTGCAAACGTACATAATTAAGGAACAGAACCTTCTTTTATGAGACCGATTTATGCAAAGCTTACACAAAAAACGGCGTACGTTTTGGTTTGTTTTGACAGGCGCGGAAGTGAATATGACGGTCAGCCGTACTCGTCCCGAATTGTATTTCGTAAAATTACAAACAAACACTTTTACAAGACCGTACATTGTTAAACTCGCAGTCAATATAAACAACAAAGCTTGCACACTCACAGAAAACTAGTCTATAATAACCCACTAGAAGCCTCTAATGGCCCTTTCTTTGTTAGCTACTGTTACTGTCCTCTAGCTCGACTGAGCAAACTTTGGGAAGCGCTTCCCATGTTGCTATATGACGTAATACCGGCAGTGATCATTCGACGGCGGCTAATGCCAGAGAACAGTAGAGTCACTCCCTCCTTCCTGAACATACGCCTTGAGCAGTTTGTTTTCTAATTGCCGTATGAAAAAACTTGCAGGATTTTATGATCCAAAATTCGGCCGGATTTCGCCGGACAATTCACTGAACATTAAGACTAAAATACCTCAGGCAAGTGGCATGCCGAACTATTTCCGTTTTGTGAACTATTACAGGTTCTGAACTTTGATGGTTTGATATTTTTGACAGCTTTAGTCTTGTTCAACCAATCAGATTATTTGCACCATTCTAACAAGGATTCTGATTAGCTTATTGTAAAGTGTTTTATGAGAGTCTAGAGCATGCAGACGACACTGTTTGCTTTGGAAATGAAATTCATGTTGAAAACTGAAAGTAATGCGTGGGGAATTAAACAGATGCTTTATTATAAAACAAATAGAAGTAGGGAGAATCACTCGACTAAGTCTCGTGTTTCTCCCTTTACTTCTTTCATGCTCTAGCCGTTTCCTGCGTGCTTTACAGTAGAACAGAGCACAGTCAAGGCTTCCGTGTGTTTGTTAACTGGCACCCTTGCCCTGTGAGACAATGAGAAGGTCAGCAATTAGAGGGACATAAAATCTGCATTCATTCAAGATTCTACAAGGCCCTTCAACTGCTTTTTATCGGAAACTGGTCTTTATATTTCGATCCTTTAAATGTATTTGGAGCGACCAGGCCGAAGTGATTATGTTTTTTTTCCTCCTTCATTATTTTTAAAGCAATGATACTACTGACGTAGAGTATATCGAACCGGAGGGAAAAGAATACTTATCACTGGAGTGTGTAACATTTACCTGCTAAGTGAAGCTTGCTGCAAATTGACCAATCGTCGTCGAGGTTTCTGTGCAAGTTCAGGCTTGTTAGTTTAAATTTTGTAGTCACTCACGAGATCAGGAAGTATAAGATTACAAACTAATCGATTCTGGTTACAACTGCTTCCTTGTAGAACTCCATTTCAGCCCACAGTTTTATGAAGACTACCTGGCGGATTGCGTATGAGGATAATGACCGACCCTGACAACAGTAAGTGGTAATTGTTGCGTGTAAAAATGTAGTCTTTTCATTTCGGTCCTTTGAATGTATTTGAAGCGACCATGGTGAACTGATTATGTTTTTTTCCTCGTTCATTGTTTTTAAAGCATTGATACTATTGACGTAGAATGTATTGAATCGGAGGGAAAAGAATATTTATCACTGGAGCGTGTAACATTTACCTGCTAAGTGAAGCTTGCTGCAAATTGACCAATCGTCGTGGAGATTTTTGTGCAAGATCAAGCTTGTTAGTTTAAATTTTGTAGTCACTCTCGAGGTCAGGTAGTATAAGATTACAAGTTAATCGATTCTGGTTACAACTGCTACTTTGTAGAACTCCATTTCAGCCTACAGTTTGTGAAGATTACCTGGCGGCTTGTGTAGGAGGATAATGGCCGACCCTGGCAACAGATATTGGTAAGTGCTGTGTGTGTAAAATTTAATTTGAATCATTCCATTCTTTTTGCGGCTGGCAGCATGTTTTGAATTTATAACAAATTTTAATCTTTTTAGATGAAACAACTTAGGGGTTTGACTCCAAATTCGACTCCAAAACTGAATTACCGCAAGTTTGTTTCAGTTAGCCTTGTTCTGTCTTCAAACATCAGATGCGGAAGAGAATTACGGAAAAATCTTTATGAAAATATTCAATGAGATTGGTTTTTAAATGAATAGCTGCGTAGGAGGAAAAACTTTGTTATAATAATGTATCCTTTTGAAATTACTTCTTATAAAAGAGATCCCGGCTTCAGTTCTCAACCGTTACTCCTTTTGGTTTCTACATGGTGGAGGTGATTCTTAGGACGTGTTTAACACATCGGGTCCACCATGTTGTGTTATTTGAATCGTCTTCCTTATCACGTCCTCTTGAGTGGCTCAAAACCTGCATTCTTTGACTATGTAAATAAAATATTCCGATGTCACTGTTTTCATACCTTAAGCCCTTGACACCTCAATATCAGTATGCATATTCTCCATACTATTCTCTTTCCTGAGGTGCTGAAAAATAGAATATGCTTATGATGACAAAAAGAGCTTCTTAAACTGGTGATAATTTCCTTTATTCTCCTAACTTTACTGTGTGATTCAGGGCTGATTTTGTAAGGAGAAATTGATGCTACTTATTTTTAGAAGTTAAAGGATTAATAGGGCAGCAAAGAGGTTGGTAAGGAGGGGGCTTTGATCCCGTTTCATGCACGAATTTTTTAGAGAAATTGACGCGTCTCATATAAAGGGAAAACTAAAACTCTCTCTTCTTTTGTGTAACCTTTAAGTAAATCTTGAGGTTTTTACGGGTCACGTGTATTTCAGAATGGGAAATAATGCCTCACGTTGGACCCAGTTGTTCGAAGGCCGATTAGTGACATCCTTACATAAGCATATGTAAAGGGTCCTCGGGAATAATTGTGCTGAGATCAATATTGATCGTGAGCTATATCGAGTTCATGTTAGCTTATTGCCTAATGAAGTTCGTTAATTTAGTATAACACTATCCTTTTCAAATATTTTTGTGAGAAAATAAGGCAAGGCTTTTGGTACAACTACTTGACCTACTTGCACTCGGGATTTATTCACAACTGAGTGTTCCGAGGTTGTCAAGCATGATCCTGAAAAGGATCAAACGAGGTACAACTCACTTGAATCCTTAATGGAGGTTTAATTTTCATTCGGTCAATTGTCTTACAGTGTTCCTAGGAAGGGACCAACGGAGCCTTTGATGTCTCAGAGAGAACCATCACCAGAACTAGATGGCAAGTCTGGTTAGTAAGATTACAGAAAGTCTTTAGGATAAGTGAGCTTCATGGTAACTCGTCTTAATTCATAATTGATCTATGTATTAAAGATGTCAATTTTGATTAAGTTTGGTTTTTCTTGAATCGAAAGAAATTTTCTCAACTGTTGCCCATGGTTTGGTTGGGTTTAGATTTATCAAGATATTTACTTGGATTGCGCACTTGCATGATTAATTTGAAAGTCATTCGTAGTATATTGCGAAGTGGGTCCCCACTACGCATGGTTTCTATGGTCTATGCAGACATTTTGGTTCTCCACTGGGAATATGTTGGACTCAAGACCAGGAAAAGCCATGCATACGGCTTTTCTTTTGGTCAAGGAAAACGAAATTTATATTCAGTCTTCACCATACTCGGTTTGTTCGCCACGCGTATCCAACGAGCGAAATGAAGGGCTTGCTGGTCCGTTTATTCCCTTACTGGAAAGGCAATTTCCCGTCTCTTCGTCGATGATTACTCGAGACCCTTGATTTCATTCTCTTTTTCAGCGGAGTAATAGCTTTTTTTCTGCAAACAACAACTAAGTAACAAATGCGGTCCATGTTGCTGTGCGTCTGTTCGGTAATAGATCACTGAGGACGTCATAATGTGGTAGTAAGAACAAAAAAAAAAAACAGGCACACGGCGCACAGCCGAGTGTGTCACTGATGTATCGCTAGAATTGTTTTGAATAAAAGTTGGTTAAAAACAGACTAACTAACAAGAAAAAATATTAGAAAAATACACAAGCGCCTCTAACTTGCGTGGCACGTTGTTGATTTTAAGGTTCTCACTGCATTTTTACATCATTTATGATCTGTAACTGGCTGAAACGACCTGAAAAGACATTTGGAAATATCAAATCTAATGTTATTATTATCACACTAGAAGGGTACAAAAGTTGTTGGGCTCTACCATTAAGTGAGTATGGTAACCCCCTCTTAGACACGACAAGCAATTGTAAAGTCTGACGAAGTCTTAGGGAAGGTTTAATTCAGAGAAAGAGCCTCTCAATATCTGAGTTTTTCAAAAGGGTATAGTGGACTCTCGAATAGGACATATAAAACTCACTGAAATTGAGTACAACAGTACAACTACTTAGCCCGGAAGCAAGATATCTTGGACATTTTTGGGGCTAGTTTCCTACTTAAATGAGTCACTTGAAAACAAATCAAGAATAAAAGTGCGATATCTTGGTAAATCGTGCGAAAGGGACCAAAGGTACTTAAAAAATATTTTCAGAGTGTTGTTCTTTTTGAAAAACAGGAGAATTTTTTGAAGTCTTCTAAGATATTATCGCACAATTTTTTTTAAATCTTGTGTTTTTAAAAGTAAGTATTTGCTTTACTTTAAGTAGGCCTTAAGGACTAACATTGGGAACACTGCGACAAAGGAGAACCAAAAATTTGGAATGAAGATCATTACCGTTGTTTCGATTTGGAACTTGTCGTACGTTAGCGCAGTGCAATTTCTTCTTTCGAGTTTTGAAATAGAAACGGTAAAGAAAAATTTGCCCAAGATATTGACCATGATACTTGCCATTTCTTGGTTGCCTAGTTTAGTTATTGTACGATCTAATTCAGCCCTACACCGATATCTTAAGTGAACAAGATCAAGCTAAAGGTAAGTGAAAGAGGGCATTTAGGAAGCTAAAAAGCAGAAACAAACAAATAAAATTACAGTGTTATAAGCCAGTGCATTCAATCCGATTTTCTCTTTGGTTCTGCGTGGATCTTGAGCTTCTCCCTTGCCTTGAGACAGATCATCATGTGAGGGGGATTGAGAGATCTGATGGTAGAAATCGAACCAACGAAGCTGCTAGTATTTCCTTGTGATGGATTTGTATGCTAGGTGCCATCATTATTGAGACATTTAAACTGTAGTGTTTGTCTACTTCATATTGCTAAGTCCTATTTGCTATCTATATACAGAACCCGACGACGCACTTGTGGATCGTGATAAGCCCCCTCGTATGCCCGTTAAGTAAGTATTGAGTGTGAATAAGACATTATAATCTCTTGGTGTAAAATCAGCGTTCTTTCAAGATCCTACAAGGCCCTTCAAATGATTTTCATCAGAAACTGGTCTTTATATTTCGATCCTTTAAATGTATTTGGAGCGATCAGGCCGAAGTGATTATGTTTTTTTTCCTCCTTCATTATTTTTAAAGCACTAATACTACTGACGTAGAGTATATCGAACCGGAGGGAAAAGAATACTTATCACTGGAGTGTGTAACATTTACCTGCTAAGTGAAGCTTGCTGCAAATTGACCAATCATCATCGAGGTTTCTATGCAAGTTCAGGCTTGTTAGTTTTACATTGTGGTGTAAAAATTTAGTTTAAATCATTCCGTCACGGCGAGTTCTCTTTTGCGGCTGGTAGTATGTTTTGATGTTATGAGAAATTGTTCCACAAAACATTTTTTTTCGGTTTCATCCCTAAATCGCATTCGACTCTGGTATGAATTACCGTACGTTCGTTTTAATTAGCTCTGTTCTGTCAACGAACATTAGAATTGATGTTTTAAAATGAGGAAATACTTTATGTAAATACATATACAATGATATTGACTTTGAATTGGCTCGTTGCGTAGTAGGAAAACTTTGTTCTTTTCAATTTACTTCTTATAAAAGAGATTCCGACTTCAGTTCTAAACCGTCTCTCCTTCTGCTCCTCATCTTATGGGTGTGGTTTGATACATTTGTTTCTCCATGTTGCGTTTTTACGGCTACTCCCTCCTATCAGGCGGTGTACACACTCTGATTATGTTACATTGTGGTAGCGCTTTTTCAATAAGGCGGTAAAGGGTCAGAAATCGACAGGACGGTTTGGGTCCACCAAAATTACGACCGACTTCGACAAACGCACGTGTGTAAACTCATCAACCTACCGCAAAAAATACAGCTGCGGAACCACGTTGATCAACTTGGTGGAGGGGTGGAGAGAGGCCAGAGATAAACATCTTTTCGTAAGCGTAATGTCGACTGATATGTCAAAAGCTTTTGACTCCTTACCTCCACCGCTGCTATTGAGCAAACTCAAAACTTACGGCTTCCAGGGTAATATCATTGAACTTCTGAGAAGCTATCTATCGAAAAGGAAAAATCATGTAAAGTTAGGAAGCAATATCAGCTCTAACAGATTAGTCAGTTGAGGCTGTCCTCAAGGATCTGCATTGGGTCCTCTGTTGTGGAAGATATTTCAAAACGATCTATCTTATCATGTCAGAGATATATCAATGTATGCCGACGACCATCAGTTTTACCATACAGGTCATGACCTACCCACTACTACATCCAAACTTAGAGACAGTACGGAAGCAACCAACTGGTACGAATCTAATCTATTAGTTGGTAACCTTAAACAATACCAAACCTTAATTATTGGTAGCAATAATAAGTCTGAAAATAACATCGAAGAATGCGCTATCTTAGTAAACAAAGAGAAAATGAGCACGACCGCTACTCTCCAACTTCTCGGAGTCACAATTGACTCAAATTTGAATTTCAATAATCACATAAATACTATCTGTAACAAAGCCAGTCAAAGGACTGGTGTGCTTACGAGACTCCGCAACTTGATTCCAACAAATGCAAAATTACAACTTTTTAAGGCAGCGATTCTACCATATCTAATCTACTGCCATCTTACATGGCATTTTTGTAAATCTAGTGATAGTCGCAGATTAGAGGCAGTTCAAGAAAGAGGCCTAAGGGCCGTATTCACAGATAAACACTCCACCTATGAACATTTGCTATTAAACAGACGTTTACAGGATATATGCATTTTAATGTATAAAGTTAAACATTACCCTAGCCCTTTGAATATTCGTAATATCTTTCAGAAACACAACTCTTCCTATAATTTAAGACAGGCCGACTTTTCCATTCCCAGATACAAAACAATAACTTACGGCAAACATTCACTTGTGCTATTTAGGACCTAAATTATGGAGTAAACTGACAACTTACGACAGATCAGCCACAACACTAGCTAATTTCAAAACCGCATACGTAACTGTGACCTCAGCTCTCTAATAGATGACGGCTGCTGTGCTCTATGTAATTCTTAATTCATTTTATATTTGTTTTCATGCATGATATGACTTAATTTTATTCTTAAGTAGGTAATATTCTTTGTAAATAATTTTTATCCATTTTATTTCTGTCCCCACATTAGTATGGGATATCTCCCAAACTAAGAAGGTTCTTTGACGCGTTAATAAAGTTTCTATATATCTATCTATCTAAATCTTTCAGAGATTTGGATGGCCTCTTTCATCCATATTCGACACCTCTAACTAAACGCAAACAGTCGCAGCGTTGCGGAAGTTGGCAGTCTAGCTAATAAGCAGCCGTCAATAACTCGTCAGACTTCAACTGCTGTGTATCACTCGTCTGTATTTTTTAACTCCCGTGAATAACATGTAACTTCCGATCCCTCTATAATGTCTATACATTACCAGCAAACTGGTAATGAGAATACTCATATTCATCAGATCGAAGTTGTTATCTTGATGTAATACCAAATTCTTGTAACTAATTTACAAGGAATAATGTAGCAGCTGGAGAGGAGAATTAACAATCAGATATTGGGAGCTAAAGGGTTAAGAATAATTACAATTTAATTACAACAACAAAAGCTCTAGCAATAAATACGTTATTTCAAACCTCAAGACATTAAACTAAAAAAAACAAAACGAAAAAACAACAACATTAAAGAACACCAATGCAACAGAAATGACAAAAATACAGCAGGTAAATTGATTCTAAAAATGATTAATACTTTATTGATTTAAAAGTCGACTGCTGGAAGTTTACACCTGACAAAATCTAACTTTCTCTTTCTCAATTTTTTGATTAGAGGTAAATATTCAAAATCAAACATTATTATGAGTGAAAACGATTGGTAATTATTTGAGAATAAGCGACGGCGCTACTTTCATGGAACAGCTTTGAATTAGTTAAACAGTGAGAACTTCAAGCTAAAAATCTACGCTGTTGACCGTGTAGAAACGATCCACGAATAAGAATCCACGAATAAGAAACGTTGCCTCTAGACAAATCACTCCGTGGATATACCTTTTTCGACTTGGGTACGTGCGACTGCCAACGCTCAATATATACGGGTCAGCGGATTTAAAAAAAGTTAACAAGAATCAAAGTACGGAAGGAAGGAGTACCGTGTTCCATCCACAACTATATCTCGGATTAATGACTACGTCATTATCCGAGTTAATAAATGATCAGTCAATTTTCTTGGGTATTACTCGCTTCATAAGGACCTCAATAAATATAGAATACTTCATGGAAAGTGCGCGCGTACGGTGTTTACACACGAGTTGTGGCGTATCAGAACTCGAACAAGTGAGCGAAGCGAACGAGTGAGATTTCTGATACAAAACAACGAGTGTGTAAACACCGTACAAAGCACTTTCCATGAGGTATTATGTTTGTTATATACATACTGAGATTAAACACCCTCCTTAAATTATGACAAGCTTTATTTAAACAAACGTGGTCAAACAACAATCACTGAAAGAAAGCGACTTCGTAAAAAGGGAAAGAGCTGAAATAAAATCCAAAAGTTATAATCCAAAAGTTATGAATCGTGCATAACGAAACGCTTTTCACTCATGGCTTTCGCCGAGACAGGAACTTTCAATATTAACGATGGAAGAAATGTGAATAAAAACTATGTGCAAAGCGATGGCTTCTGCGGTGTACGAACCGCGCCAACCAGCCTTGAATGAAAACTTCCACTTGCCGTACGGCTCACACGTGAAAAAACATGATACGCGGCTCCTGATTGAACGTATCGCTTTTCTCACATGTGGGAAAAGCGATACGCGACATTTGATTGGTTTACATCGGTTTGCGAACGAAAATTTACTCTGCGGCTTTTCAGTGTGTAAATCTCAGTATGTATATAATAAGACCCAATAACGCCGTTCTGCAGTTCTGAATTATTTTCAGAGCAGAGTTAATGGTATGATGGTCATAGAACGAATCGAGCACTTAATTATTCAAGTGTGATCGCAATATTTCGCGCTTTTAGAATAAAGGTAGTTATCTTTGCTGTTGCAAAACAGTCCGATGATTATATCTCTTCTGGAGACCAAAAAAGATTTGCAAACCACATTTTTCCTATTCAATTGCAGTTAGCTGTTTGGTAGAAAACCAATACTTGACTTGCTAATCAAATGTTGACAAATAATTTGGAATAATTTATTATGATCCTCAAACATAACTACTTTTTTTACAATTTCGACCACATCCGCGTTCTGCGTTTTCTTACAGCTTTCAAATATTTTTTGTAATCTTTATCAACTGTGAAAATAAAATTTTCGACGGAGTAGAATCCTTTATTTTAAGTTCTTATGTGGGTAATTCCGATAAGGTATCATTGAAAAAGGAAATAAAATCAGTTAATCTCCGCTTCTACATCGAGAAGAGAAATGTTCTTAACTCAACCGAACAGATCAATATTTCTAAGAAAGTAAAATTAACTCAGAATCTGTCTCTGACCCTAGGAGAACTTAGTAGTTAGTTATGTGCTTTCTCAAAATAATACCTTGATAATGATTATTGCGACAAAATAGGTGAGTTCTTAGGGGAACATTTAATATTTCACTACATGAATTAAAAATATGATCGCTGGTAATTTGATTGAATTAACAGATCTGTATTTCCTTCACCATACTCGTTAGCTCATCAAGAACTTAAAGTCACTACCAATAATTATCAATGCTGCCTGTCCCTTGTTCCAGGGTCCATTTGGCCCCGTTCATATCTTTTTTCACTAATCTTCTTTCCCTTAAATTAAGCCGTCCTCTCTTCCTCCTCCCTTCTGAAGTCCATCTCATAACATCCCTGGGATGGCAGTCGGCTGATGTTTCATCCTGGAATAGCTGATCAATGATTCATTTTCATGTGGTAAATTTTGCTTTAGATGTGGTGCGGTAGAGGAAGTGAAGCTGTCACTTATTTCCGACGATCCCGTAGTAGCACATTCCGCTGAAATACCATTGAAATACCATACGGACCCATTGAGGCCGTCCACTTCGTCTCACCCTAGGGATGAAGATTCCAAACTGCTGGAGAAAGTTGATGAACTTATTGCAACAAGGTATGTGTGGGCTACATAATGATTCCAATTTTGATTCATATTTTGTGATGCCAAAATTTTGGATGATTTTGATCCTTGATCCCCAAAAGACTGCAATGATCCCGTCTGAAAAAGTTTATCCTATCCCAGACGTAGAGATCTCTGTTTGCCAGCCAATTCTGAGATGCTTAGGCGATATGTTTGGCCATGGCCATTCATATGAAAATTATTTTTTACAAACACTTTTCTGTTTGTCTTTAAGTTTGTCTCTGTCTCCACGTGGCTTTGGAGACCATGAAACATGATCTTCAACTAAAATATAGCACCCAAAAAATAGTGATAAATGAGGACATACAAGAACAAGATTGCATTAATGGAGGCTCAAGCTATGGAATTTTAATAACATGGAGTAACATGAAATAACGAAGGAAGCTAACTCGTTACACTTTACGCTACCATCACGTAACTGAGACAGCTCCCTGAGAAAAAATCAGCATAACATGTCATTCAAAGCAATTTTCAATACAGCTGTTTGATTTCGGTCAGAAAATATGCCTAATACATGAGGAAGTAACCATAGTAACTTTTCTGTGATTCCATCCATATTCCACCACCAGTGTCTAAAATACTCCTTTTTTCGGTCACACTGATGATCAAAGGATTATGTTTACATCAAATTAAAGACGCCTTGACTTCTCCCCCCAAAATGCGATGAGTCAGTTCTAATTTGGTATGGTCACCCCTCGCTCAGCTTAAATTACCAAGGACGCCCTTTTGGAAGGCATCTTTCAATGGTTTTTCACCTGAGCGAAAATTTTATAAGAAGATTCTAAATGTAATACTCTCTGCAAACAACAGCA
This sequence comes from Stylophora pistillata, assembly GCF_964205215.1. NCBI lineage: Eukaryota > Metazoa > Cnidaria > Anthozoa > Scleractinia > Pocilloporidae > Stylophora > Stylophora pistillata. The sequence goes on from NC_142519.1 coordinate 20,357,350, forward strand.
ACAACGCTACCAACAACAAAACAAAAAGCAAAACAAAGGAAAAACAAAACGACCACAACAATGAATAAAAATAGCTTTGTCAAATTCAAGTTAGCGTATTGCACGATGAAGCTCGTTAGTAAAGTATATCATAAACCTTTTCTAATTACATTTTTGTGAGAACAATAATGCATCACTTCCGGTACATCTGCTGGCACTTGTCATTTATTTACATAGGTTCCACAGTTGTAGAGAATAATCCTGCAGTGGTATCAAAGAGGTTCAACTCAGTTAAATCCTAAATTCAGTGTTTAATTTTTATTTGAACAATTGCCTTTTAGCTCATCAGAGGATCCTGATAGATCTGGTGAGTATGATCACAGAAAGTCTAAGGAGCGAGCTTCATGATAAATGTATCTTAATTCATAATTGACGTGCGTTCTGTTCAGTGATAGATCACAGAAGACGTCACAATGTGAAAAGAAAAGAAAAACAGTGGCACACGAGGCGCAGCTGAAGAGTCACTGATGTATCCGTGAATTGTTTCAAACAAAAACTGGTAAAAAAAGTACACAAGTTGATAAACGGAAAAAGAAAACCGGGGAAATATACCCGCAACTCTAACTTATGTGGCACTTTTTTATTTATTTTTAAGGTTCTTACCACATTTTGACGTTGTTATGATCTATAACCGACTGAAAAGACCTGGGAATCGGATCGAATTATTGAATGTAATCATTATTATATCAGAAAAGTACAAAAGTTGCCATGCACTGCCATGAAATTAACACGGTAGCCCCTTCTTTTTTCGAAGACAGATAAATCTCTTAAATACGACAATTAATCTATTAAGTCTGACAAAATCTCAAAGAAGGTTTATTTCAGAAAAATAGTCGCTTGATAATTGAAAAAAAATCATTCTTAATTCCCTCTTTAACCTCACAAAAACAACTTTATGAAAAGGAAACGTAAAACTCCCACTGAAATTCAGTACAAATATTTCATCTGGAGGCAAGATATCCTTTACATTTTTGCTTCACTGAGTTACTTAAAAAATGTCTTTACTTTAATAAATCGTGTGAAAGTGACCAGAAAATCTTCAATATATTTTCATAGTGTTTTTCTGTTAGCAAAAAAGTTTTGTTCTTTCTGGAAAAAAAAGGATTTTTTTAATTCCTTCAGGATATTACCGTACGAAGGTTATGCCACAGAGGCAATTTTTGGTTTTCTGCAGTTAGTATGCGCTTAAATTAAGAAGATCTCTAAGATTCCCATACCTTATGCATCGTAGGCTCTTCATTATCTGAAGAATAACTATGTTATGGGGTAACTTTGGGAACATTGTGCAACAAATGGAAAAAAAAAATTGGGGATGAGATCTTTACCGTTCTTTCGATTTGGCACTTGACCAGCATAAACAAACGAACAAATTTCAAACGAACAAATTACCAAAAAAATCAGATTGCAGTGTTATAAAGCCAACGTGCATTCAGTTTGTTTATCTTTTTGGTTGTGCGTGGATCTTGAGTTTCTTCCTTGCCCGTGAGGGGCATTGACAGAATGACGGAATTCGAAATTACGAAGCTTTTAGTCCTGGCACTGGATTTCTATGGTCGTTATCATTATCCTTGATGCAATGTAAACTATGATAGTTGTTTAACTAAAGATGTTCATACTTATGAATCATTCTCACGTAGGTCTGATTGTTTTACAGCTTTTGAAAAGGAACTCGATGGTATTCTGGATGAAGGAAATTTCCATGCTATCAAACAAAACGTTACTCCAAAAACCCTGTCAAGGTGTCAAACTAATACCTTACTTAAAGCTTTCCAGGTTGGTCTTGTTACTTTATCTTAACCGATTTTACCGGCATACTTTACCTAAGGCTGTTTCGACAGACCAACTGACAAAAGTGATTCTTAATTACTGTTGTTGAGAAGACTTTGTCTGCAAAAATCTGCGTGGATTGCCTTCAAAAACCGTTCCGAAGGTTAGGCTTAAAAACGGTTCCGAAGGATCTCGAGATAAGTTTAGGTTCAGAGCCGTTGCAAAGGATCTAGATATTAGTTTAAGTAGCTTAATGGTATTTCGCTCGACCAAAATAGGTAGCAGAGTAGGTTTAGCGGAGACAAGACAAGTTTGTAAACACTTGGACCATCTTTAAAAGCATAGTGGGCGCTTCAGCCGAGCCTTAAAGTAAAAGATGAAATGATTAAAGTTTTGCCCTCGTGGGAAAGCAGAAGAATCCATCTCGAAGATGGGTTTTTCAGATGAAGCGTACAAAGAGATGGAAGATACTCTCAAAGGAAGGTTTGGAGAGGAGAGAAGACGACTTCAAAATTATCTTGAAGAATTAAAGAATATTTAATCTATTTAAGAAGGAAATGTGCAAGAGCTCGAGAAGTTTGCCGATACCCTTTATAGCACAGCGGTAACCCTTCGCGAACATTAGTAATACCGTGAACTTGAACCTGGAGGCCTCCCCTTCAATATGGTGTCGGTGAAGATTCCACGGACTATGTTCTGCAGATTTTGCAGATAAGTAAAAGAGCACAGTCGACAAGAATGTCTTAAAGATCTGAGAGACTGAATTACTGAGGAATCAGAGTATCAAGTGAAAGCCTCAGAAACCGCCAAAGGGCTTGCTGCCAAAGGAAAAATCAAGAGGGAAGAGAGAAGATCTAACAGTCAAGCCTTTACAACCTTGAAGTCAAAGTGTGACGTATATCAAGGAAACCACTCGATCAAAAGCTGCGAGAGGTTCAAATCCATGGGCGTGGATTATCTTTGAAAAGTCTCGAAGGATAAGCAGCCATGCTTTCATTGTTTGGCGAACAATTACTAAGGGAGAAACTGTAGAAGAACAAAGGAATGCGGATTGAATGGCTATCAAGGGAACCAAGGCCGATTTCTGCTTAAATTGGAAAGAAGCTCGTACTCAAACTGCAAGCATGAAAAAGACCTCGAATGGTTAACGTCCTTATCAAGGTTACATAAAGGAATCGATGAGCATGCCCACATGACGACGCTTGTCTCTCCCCAACAGGACTAATCGCCTCACTTCGAACAGTGTCTGTCTAGATTTCTGAAAATGACTAAAGGATCAAGGTAAATGCCCGCTTGAATGATGTAGGTAGTGTACCGTATGTTAATGAGGAGTTAGCTATAGTGCTCAGATTATCTGCAAAATATGAAGAAGTCGAAGTAAACGTCCTAAATGATACTGTTCAGATATTTGACGCGATACTGGTTAAAATGAACTTAGAATGCTGTGATGGAAACATCAGAATTCCTATTGAAGCTCTGACGTGTCTCCAGGGAGTAACTGGAAGTTACAACGCAGTGGATTGGTCGAAGTACCAAGATCGATGGCTTTACTTACGTGTCTGCAGATATCCTGAACCAGCAGCTGACCCCATAGTTGATCTCCTTATTTGTCAAAACCAGATTGATCTTCACTTCGCACAAACTGACGTTAGAGGAAAACTGGGTGAGCGAATGCCTATACTAGGGCCGTTGGGTTCGTATATCGGCTGTCAAGACGGAAAGCGTAAATGAAGATTCACAGATCTAATCTGGTCTACACCTTTTTTAGGGGTTGACCATTTAACTTTTGAGGGGGGCGGGGGTGGGTGATTTCTGGTCATCAAGAAATTTTTTTCTAGCAATCTGCTGTGCAGGATATTTTTTTTTCCGAATTTTTGGTACATTTTTTCTGTTACATTTGGGCTGTATGCAATTTTTTTCTTCCAACAAGCGCTTGCAGGAAATGTTTTTTCAAAATCACCCAACCCCCCCTCAAAAGTTAATTGGTCGGCCCCTTAGCAGATCAAGAGGATACTGGCCGTTAGGTATGGTGATTGCGGTTTTCTGCTGGAAAAGATCGGCACGTGGTTGTAGCCAAAACTCAAATGGGCCAGAGAGCTGTTGTCAGACCCATATCCAAATACATTTTATTGGAATCCAGCTAGACAAAACGTCCTTCAGGAGTTTCATAAGTCATATAGTAGAAAATGTTGAAAATACTTTGATACCAAAAAACTGTGCGGAATGAATGAAAAAACAGTTCCGAAAGATCTCGAGACAAGTTTAGGTTTAGAGCTGTTCAGAACGATTTCGATATTAGTTTTAGTGTTTATTTTTGGTGTTTCGTCCGACCAACTGTGGTTTGGTTTCACTAATACTCGTTAGCTCTTCATGCTCATTCTACTCTCTCTCAAACATTTAACTTCAATCTACAAACAATTGAAACGTGTTTACTCTCGTTGTACAGACTTGTTCCTTAATCAAGCTGAATTATCATTGGCTTTCAGCAATATATCGGTTACACCACACGCCATCTTCACCAACGCATACAGGAGCATAAAGCCTCGGTCATTGGCAAGCATATGAGGGAAGTCCACGGTGAAGCGTTCACTGACCTAGCCGAAATGTTTCCGTTCTTAAGAAATTCCGAGGAAAACTGGACTGTCTTATTCAGGAAATGCTATTTATTCGTGAACGGAAACCGAAGTTAAACACGCAGTCGGACTCAATACGTGCAAAAGTATTTATTTAAACATATACCGCACACACTGACACGTCAAACACCAATGACAACGAAACACTTATTATCTAATGTACTCTATCACCTTTGTTTGTATTTAATCTCGGAACTACAACTAACACCCCTACTTGATAATGGAGTCAAGATGACTTCGAAACGTCGTAATTTTATTCCTCTAACATTTATTATCAAATGTATTTCCAAATGTTCTTTCAGTAATATCTATAATTTTGTTTCAATTGGTTATCGAGACTTCGTTGTTCTAATTTACAACAGGCAATAAGAATATTTTCTATCATTCACAAGAAAGTAGAGCTAATATGAAGTCAAACATTATCATTGATTTAAACAGAGCCTTATGATTAAGGTAATAACTCTATTTCTTTTCTCCACAAGGTCACCGAAAAACTCAGAGGGTTAGGCCATGAAGAAAACCCGGAGAAAGATGATATAGAAAAGTTGGAAAAATCTTTGAATGAGTTCACATCAACCTTGATAGACCCTCTAAAAAGCAAAGCACTCGAAGATGTAGGACATGAAGGAAGCCCGGAGGAAGGTGTTAGAGAAAAGTTGAAAAACGTCTTTCCCGAAATACTACTGTCAAGTTGTTTTGACCATGTGATAGACAAAGCAATTGATACGAAGCAGAAGAAGGTATTACACAAAAGATAACAGAGTGTCTTATTAATACTTTATACTATCCCTCATCCTTAAGATTGATTCTAGCGGGAAGGCTTTTGCACATGTGGGCACATTGGCTCCCTTTCCAACATGTAATATATAAATATATATATATATATATATAGTATATGGTATGTTATTCACCAGACGGAAGGTCCGTATCGGGAAAAACTGTGCCCAAGGTCTCGAAACAGTACTCAATCATTAATTAGTATGATTCACTCTTGGGCGAAGTCAACGGATGGAAATGGATCGACTACGAGAGTTGTACTCCTTGACTTCCGGAAGGCATTTGATCTGATTGACCATCATGTTCTGGCGCGGAAGCTTTCCTCCTACGATATTCCAAGGCCGATTTTGTGCTGGATCATGGACTTTTTAACGAACCGTAAGCAAAGGATAAAACTGAGTCGCGATTGCTTCTCGGAGTGGGAAGCTGTTCCTGCAGGGGTGCCACAGGGGACGAAATTGGGCCCCTGGCTGTTCCTTATCATGATAAATAATCTTTCTGTAGCAGACACAACTATTTGGAAATACGTTGATGACACCACTCTTGCCGAATCAGTATTGAAGAATGAGTCTAGCTACATGCAATTACGTGTAAATGAACTTGTAAGACAGTCAGAAGTTGATGGTTTCCAATTCAATGAGTCTAAATGTAAAGAACTGAGAATATCATTCTCCAGATCAGGCAGTCTGTTTGATCATATTACTATCAATGACAAGCAAATCGAAGTTGTTTCATCTGCAAGGTTGTTAGGAGTGATAGTCTCGGACAACCTCAGGTGGAACGCACATGTAGAATCTATATGCAAAAAGGCTGCGAAGCGTCTGTACTTCCTAAAACAGCTAAAGCGCGCTAAAGTTCCATCTGAGGATATGCTACTTTTCTATACGACATGTATACGCCCTGTATTAGAATATGCGTGCCCAGTTTTTCATCATTCTTTGCCGCAATATCTGTCCAATGAAATGGAAAGGTTGCAAAAACGCGCGTTGCGGATGATTCAACCTGACTTATCCTACGCTGAGGCTCTAGTAGCTCTTGACGTTGCGTCACTGTACGAGAGGAGGGAGATCTTGCGTGATGCTCAATTTGATCAGATTGTAAGGGACGAAAACCACAAGCTCCATGATCTACTGCCTCCACGCAACGAGTCCACCTATCGCACCCGCAGCCAGAGATACTTCAAGCTACCGATTTGTAAGACAAATAGGTTCAAAAACACATTTATCATGGCGAACAGTTTTAATTATTAGTAGCTATCTTAATTATCTGTATTTTAGTTTTTGACACTTCTCTTATTGTATTTTATTGTAGATTACACTTTGTAGCTTTTATTGTAGTTATCTTAGAGTAAGTGATAATTTATTTCCATTGTAAAGTAAGTCGTATTTCAGCCGGCCCGGGGGCTGCAATGATTTTACTCCCTAATAAAGCTATCTATCTATCTATCTATCTATCAAAACAAGGGCACAGTTTTTCCCAATACGGACCGACCTAGGGTGGTAACATAATTTTTTTAACACTTGGCAGGATGCTTGCCAAAAGAACCCGGATGATTTAGGGCTACTATTACGAGTTTTATCGCAGGAAGATCCTCCTTAAACTGGAAATTTTTTTAAAAGGCTTCCAAAATAACTTTGAGACATTTTCCAATAAGTATCTGTCACGATCTGACACCTGTCAGTTCGAGAGGAAAAAAAGCGCATGTTCGCTTTTGAGTAAACAGCAATAATAATCGCATGGTAAACTCACAGGTGCTCTTAAATGACCAAACCGACGATCTTCTCTCAAAGGCACTCAGAGATCTTACGGAAAGTATTGTTTATTTCCAACGAAGGTTGATCTTCGAAGATTTACCTCTGCTCAGTTTTTAATGTCACGGAAAGTCAAATTGTAAGTGAATACAAATGTGTGTTTTGGAGTTTTGAGATAGACACACGGGCATTTGATGCGTATTTAAGTCATCGAATTCCTTCGGTTTCTGTTGTGAAATTTACGGTGGAAATGTCCAAATTCAAAAGACTTGCAAAGAACAATTATAAGCGAAAGCGTATCGAAAGAACATCTTAAATCTTTACTCAAAGTTTCACAGACGGACAAATGTTTTGGAGAATTCAGATGTATGAATGTATGAGAGTCAAATTGATTAATGTATTTGTTAACTGCAAATGCATGCACCTCTCGTTTTACGTTTTTAGTTACTTTTAGAGAAGGATTCTTAAATTTCAAATGGTTTTTAGGCTGCGTGTCAATATTTTTAAAAACAAATTCAGTACAACGAAGTTTATTTCTGCGGAAAAACCAAAGTGATTTGAGGGAGAGAAGAGAGAATTAATGTACATGTTATTTATTGGCGGAAACCCTGTTGTGAGGCTGGAAAGTAAGTAAATATAAAAGAAGGCACTTAGTCAAACAACTTGCACCAAAAAGTACTGCTCAACAAAATTATATTCTTTTAGTGCTATTTGCAAAAGAGATTGATAATTTGCATGTAAGTAAGGCGGCATTTGCCAAAAGTATTATGTCAATTTAGCGGCATCGGTTTTTACGATAGTGATAACTACTAAACAGAAATACGAATAAGGATACTTTTTCGGTTTGCTCTCTTCCTAGTGATAACTTTTCTTGCGCAAGTAAGCGATTTTAAGCTCAATAATCTGTCTGTCTGTGATGCGATGAGTCAGTTCTAATTTGGTATGGTCACCCCTCGCTCAGCTTAAATTACCAAGGACGCCCTTTTGGAAGGCATCTTTCAATGGTTTTTCACCTGAGCGAAAATTTTATAAGAAGATTCTAAATGTAATACTCTCTGCAAACAACAGCAACAACGCTACCAACAACAAAACAAAAAGCAAAACAAAGGAAAAACAAAACGACCACAACAATGAATAAAAATAGCTTTGTCAAATTCAAGTTAGCGTATTGCACGATGAAGCTCGTTAGTAAAGTATATCATAAACCTTTTCTAATTACATTTTTGTGAGAACAATAATGCATCACTTCCGGTACATCTGTTGGCACTTGTCATTTATTTACATAGGTTCCACAGTTGTAGAGAATAATCCTGCAGTGGTATCAAAGAGGTTCAACTCAGTTAAATCCTAAATTCAGTGTTTAATTTTTATTTGAACAATTGCCTTTTAGCTCATCAGAGGATCCTGATAGATCTGGTGAGTATGATCACAGAAAGTCTAAGGAGCGAGCTTCATGATAAATGTATCTTAATTCATAATTGACGTGCGTTCTGTTCAGTGATAGATCACAGAAGACGTCACAATGTGAAAAGAAAAGAAAAACAGTGGCACACGAGGCGCAGCTGAAGAGTCACTGATGTATCCGTGAATTGTTTCAAACAAAAACTGGTAAAAAAAGTACACAAGTTGATAAACGGAAAAAGAAAACCGGGGAAATATACCCGCAACTCTAACCTATGTGGCACTTTTTTATTTATTTTTAAGGTTCTTACCACATTTTGACGTTGTTATGATCTATAACCGACTGAAAAGACCTGGGAATCGGATCGAATTATTGAATGTAATCATTATTATATCAGAAAAGTACAAAAGTTGCCATGCACTGCCATGAAATTAGCACGGTAGCCCCTTCTTTTTTCGAAGACAGATAAATCTCTTAAATACGACAATTAATCTATTAAGTCTGACAAAATCTCAAAGAAGGTTTATTTCAGAAAAATAGTCGCTTGATAATTGAAAAAAAATCATTCTTAATTCCCTCTTTAACCTCACAAAAACAACTTTATGAAAAGGAAACGTAAAACTCCCACTGAAATTCAGTACAAATATTTCATCTGGAGGCAAGATATCCTTTACATTTTTGCTTCACTGAGTTACTTAAAAAGTGTCTTTACTTTAATAAATCGTGTGAAAGTGACCAGAAATTCTTCAATATATTTTCATAGTGTTGTTCTGTTAGCAAAAAAGTTTTGTTCTTTCTGGAAAAAAAAGAATTTTTTTAATTCCTTCAGGATATTACCGTACGAAGGTTATGCCACAGAGGCAATTTTTGGTTTTCTGCAGTTAGTATGCGCTTAAATTAAGAAGATCTCTAAGATTCCCATACCTTATGCATCGTAGGCTCTTCATTATCTGAAGAATAACTATGTTATGGGGTAACTTTGGGAACATTGTGCAACAAACGGAAAAAAAAAATTGGGGATGAGATCTTTACCGTTCTTTCGATTTGGCACTTGACCAGCATAAACAAACGAACAAATTTCAAACGAACAAATTACCAAAAAAATCAGATTGCAGTGTTATAAAGCCAACGTGCATTCAGTTTGTTTATCTTTTTGGTTGTGCGTGGATCTTGAGTTTCTTCCTTGCCCGTGAGGGGCATTGACAGAATGACGGAATTCGAAATTACGAAGCTTTTAGTCCTGGCACTGGATTTCTATGGTCGTTATCATTATTCTTGATGCAATGTAAACTATGATAGTTGTTTAACTAAAGATGTTCATACTTATGAATCATTCTCACGTAGGTCTGATTGTTTTACAGCTTTTGAAAAGGAACTCGATGGTATTCTGGATGAAGGAAATTTCCATGCTATCAAACAAAACGTTACTCCAAAAACCCTGTCAAGGTGTCAAACTAATACCTTACTTAAAGCTTTCCAGGTTGGTCTTGTTACTTTATCTTAACCGATTTTACCGGCATACTTTACCTAAGGCTGTTTCGACAGACCAACTGACAAAAGTGATTCTTAATTACTGTTGTTGAGAAGACTTTGTCTGCAAAAATCTGCGTGGATTGCCTTCAAAAACCGTTCCGAAGGTTAGGCTTAAAAACGGTTCCGAAGGATCTCGAGATAAGTTTAGGTTCAGAGCCGTTGCAAAGGATCTCGATATTAGTTTAATTAGCTTAATGGTATTTCGCTCGACCAAAATAGGTAGCAGAGTAGGTTTAGCGGTGACAAGACAAGTTTGTAAACACTTGGGACCATCTTTAAAAGCATAGTGGGCGCTTCAGCCGAGCCTTAAAGTAAAAGATGAAATGATTAAAGTTTTGCCCTCGTGGGAAAGCAGAAGAATCCATCTCGAAGATGGCTTTTTCAGATGAAGCGTACAAAGAGGTGGAAGATACTCTCAAAAGAAGGTTTGGAGAGGAGAGAAGACGACTTCAAAATTATCTTGAAGAATTAAAAACCGAAGTTAAACACGCAGTCGGACTCAATACGTGCAAAAGTATTTATTCAAACATATACCGCACACACTGACACGTCAAACACCAATGACAACGAAACACTTATTATCTAATGTGCTCTATCACCTTTGTTTGTATTTAATCTCGGAACTACAACTAACACCCCTACTTGATAATGGAGTCAAGATGACTTCGAAACGTCGTAATTTTATTCCTCTAACATTTATTATCAAATGTATTTCCAAATGTTCTTTCAGTAATATCTGTATAATTTTGTTTCAATTGGTTATCGAGACTTCGTTGTTCTAATTTCTAACAGGCAATAAGAATATTTTCTATTATTCACAAGAAAGTAGAGCTAATATGAAGTCAAACATTATCATTGATTTAAACAGAGCCTTATGATTAAGGTAATAACTCTATTTCTTTTCTCCACAAGGTCACCGAAAAACTCAGAGGGCTAGGCCATGAAGAAAACCCGGAGAAAGATGATATAGAAAAGTTGGAAAAATCTTTGAATGAGTTCACATCAACCTTGATAGACCCTCTAAAAACCAAAGCACTCAAAGATTTAGGACATGAAGGAAGCCTGTCAAGTTGTTTTGACCATGTGATAGACAAAGCAATTGATACGAAGCAGAAGAAGGTATTACACAAAAGATAACAGAGTGTCTTATTAACACTTTATACTATCCCTCATCCTTAAGATTGATTCTAGCGGGTAGGCTTTTGCACATGTGGGCACATTGGCTCCCTTTCCAACATGTAATATATAAATATATATATATATATAGTATATGGTATGTTATTCACGAGACGGAAGGTCCGTATCGGGAAAAACTGTGCCCAAGGTCTCAAAACAGTACTCAAAACAAGGGCACAGTTTTTCCCAATACGGACCGACCTAGGGTGGTAACATAATTTTTTTAACACTTGGCAGGATGCTTGCCAAAAGAACCCGGATGATTTAGGGCTACTATTACGAGTTTTATCGCAGGAAGATCCTCCTTAAACTGGAAATTTTTTTAAAAGGCTTCCAAAATAACTTTGAGACATTTTCCAATAAGTATCTGTCACGATCTGACACCTGTCAGTTCGAGAGGAAAAAAAGCGCATGTTCGCTTTTGAGTAAACAGCAATAATAATCGCATGGTAAACTCACAGGTGCTCTTAAATGACCAAACCGACGATCTTCTCTCAAAGGCACTCAGAGATCTTACGGAAAGTATTGTTTATTTCCAACGAAGGTTGATCTTCGAAGATTTACCTCTGCTCAGTTTTTAATGTCATGGAAAGTCAAATTGTAAGTGAATACAGATGTGTGTTTTGGAGTTTTGAGATAGACACACGGGCATTTGATCCGTATTTAAGTCATCGAATTCCTTCGGTTTCTGTTGTGAAATTTACGGTGGAAATGTCCAAATTCAAAAGACTTGCAAAGAACAATTATAAGCGAAAGCGTATCGAAAGAACATCTTAAATCTTTGCTGAAAGTTTCACAGACGGACAAATGTTTTGGAGAATTCAGATGTATGAATGTATGAGAGTCAAATTGATTAATGTATTTGTTAACTGCAAATGCATGCACCTCTCGTTTTACGTTTTTAGTTACTTTTAGAGAAGGATTCTTAAATTTCAAATGGTTTTTAGGCTGCGTGTCAATATTTTTAAAAACAAATTCAGTACAACGAAGTTTATTTCTGCGGAAAAACCAAAGTGATTTGAGGGAGAGAAGAGAGAATTAATGTACATGTTATTTATTGGCGGAAACCCTGTTGTGAGGCTGGAAAGTAAGTAAATATAAAAGAAGGCACTTAGTCAAACAACTTGCACCAAAAAGTACTGCTCAACAAAATTATATTCTTTTAGTGCTATTTGCAAAAGAGATTGATAATTTGCATGTAAGTAAGGCGGCATTTGCCAAAAGTATTATGTCAATTTAGCGGCATCGGTTTTTACGATAGTGATAACTACTAAACAGAAATACGAATAAGGATACTTTTTCGGTTTGCTCTCTTCCTAGTGATAACTTTTCTTGCGCAAGTAAGCGATTTTAAGCTCAATAATCTGTCTGTTAATCGATGCAAAAGTTCGAATGCCCTGAGGTTGCCCGAAAGTTGCTGCAGCTTCGAATTAATCGACGCATAATTGCTTTCTTTCGCAAATGAGTTTCCATTATTCACACTAATTATAGAATCATCTTTGGAGAACATGCATGCTAAAACGCAAATGAAACGTCATAGAAATAAGAGAAAAACCACTGTGTTTCTTTCTGTTAAATGATGATTTATTATTAAAGAAAACTTTTTTATTTAGACGTGAAGTTTTCTTCCGGATCCAAATGCGTTTTTAGTTCAGCTGCTTTGCCTTCTACATAATCCTTTCCTAAGGATACCCAAGCTTGGGCTACCTTTGTTATGATCAGAAATATATTTTACAGAGGCCAAAATGTTTTTGATCCGAAACATAGTAATATGATAGGTTTCCACTATGAATTTATGTTGGACAACATACAATGCTACCCATATTCAGTATTAAGAATTCGGAATTTTCGACCTCTAAAAAAATTTGGAGTGACATGGTTAATCAAAATCTGTTCTGAATTGTCAGGAATAACCTCAACTTTGGAATTCTGGTTGCTTATGCTAAGCTTAGACCAAAAAAGATTAAAAGGCAATACATTCCTTGGGCTTGACAGAGATTTGTTGAAAGTGCAATTTTTAAAGCAAATTTGAGGTTTTAACCCTGGGATTTGATGTGAGAGTTCTCATACCCCAAAGATTAAGCAGGTTAGTGAACAAATTTTTGAACGTTACAATCTGCGAAAGTTTGAAAGAAATCAGTGGTATGGTATGCTTAACGCTTACCTGGTCCTCTCGTAGACAAACTTTTTCTTAACAGTGAGTTCTGCACTGCCACGTTGTTTGACATTGCAGATGGTTTGACCACCAAATGACGTAACGCAGAACTTTAAGATTAAGACTCTCTACAAACCTCACCCTTGCTTCAGCATTGTTAGTTTTCTTAAATGTACATTTAACAAATAGATTGTAGACTATGTTACCGCGCGTCTGTTCTGTAATAGATCAGAAGTGACGTCAAAATATGGTAAGGAAAGAAAAAGTGGCGTACTAGGCGTACCCGAGTGTGTCATTGATGTGTCGCAAGAATACTTGTAAATAAGAATGGATCAAAATTTTGTCAATAGTTGCATGAGACTCTCCTGTACTGGATTATAAGTAAGGACCAATCCACACCTAGCTTATGGTATAAAGTAATACAACAACGATTTTTTTTCGCAGTTCATCGCTCACCCAGCGGTGTATAACTTGCTCAACTCTACATGGTACGGCTCTTTTTCCCCAGTAAGAAAAAAATCATGTCGGAAACCTGGACGCTGGGGATACTTTTTTCTCAACCTCTGGACAGTGTTTGACTTCCTCTTATTTCCATTGCTCTTTGCCATTTTCTTCACGGTGCATTTGTTTAAACAGGTCTTGAGGAACAGGAGAGGTTTGTGATATCGTTTAGTAGCATTATTAAGGTAGTTGAAATCGTAGAGTACTAGATGGTAGTGCGTGTGTACTTTGCGTAGTAAGCTGTGGTAGTCAAGAGATTTAAAATTTCTATATGAGACACCCCTCCACAGAATGATCATTTTCCTACTTGGTTCCGGAGAGAACAAAAAAGTATTACAAGCAGTTGTTATAACTCAAATTGAGAAATGTTTTACGCGGTTATATATTCTTATGGCTTTCAAATCTTTCTTCACTGCTCGGAAGAGTTATTGGCGTTATGATTTAAATGTTTCACTTCTGTTACAAGTATCTCGGAAGAGGACATATATGGTGTGGATGGGCTGATTTTTGTTTCTAGATTTCCATAGACCGTTTAAGATTTTGTTCTAATAATTTTTGACAAACGATCAGTACTGTCGGAGTTTTCCCTCGAGAGTCTCTATTCTAAGCTAGAGCCGGTCAGAAGTGTTACTGACATTATAGTTTAAATGTTTCACTTCTGTTACAGGTGTCGTTGAACAGGACATATTTGGTGAGGATGGGTTTATTTTGGTAGCTAGATTTCCACAGACCGTTTAAGATTTTGTTCCAATAATTTTTGATAGACGGTCAGTGCTGTCGGAGGTTTCTTTCGAGAGTCTACATTCTAAGCTAGAGCTGGTCGGAAATGTTACTGACTTTATAGTTTAAATGTTTCACTCCTGTTACAGATATCGAGGAAGAGGACGTCGACATATATGGTGAGAACGGGTTAATTTTGCTAGCTAGATTTCCATAGACCGTTTAAGGTAACATAGAAGGAAAAGAAATATATTTTTTTCGATTTCCTGAAAATTTAATTTCTGATATGAAAATTTTATTTAGATATCTTTTTTACTTCAGGAGATATGAAATAAGAAGTATTTCGAGAGTAGAACGAAAGGTGCGAGATTGATTACACTTCATGTTAACTTGATCTCGTCACCTACTTAACGATTTTAAACCACTCTTGATTTTCAATGCACACTGTACAGTTTTGTATAGTTCTGAAATCGCTCATTCGTTATTAAATATACCTACCCTAGTTCTTTCCGAAAACTAAATCCATGGAGAGATTGTTTTTGTAATTCAAGTGTTGTTTACAAGCTGTTATCATATCCAAAAGCGACAAGTTCCTTTTGCCGCTCTGGAAAAAGGAAAATTTTATCGCAGATTGCATCGGAGCGGAAATATACTTCCCCGATAGTGATAGGGGTTCTTACCAGACTCAGAGAGATTCAGTGGCCAGAGTCTATTTCTATCGAAGTTTCCGTGGGCGCTAGTTCGGGAATAATACCGCCGACGGTCCATCATCATTCGCTTGGCATTGCACTCCGAGCATCGAACGTCGAAAAGCTGTGTTGCGTTTCTAGGGTAGCCCTCCTTCCTCAGCCTGAACTCTTTCCTTCTCTTTTTTCTGGTAGAATCACCTTCCATATTGACACAAACAGCTCCATATTCACGCGTGTTACACTTAACCTGCTAGACCTAACTCCATACAGATTGTGTCTGCTCTTTGCTTTCTTGCACGTATCAAGCGCCGATAGGGAAAACAGTGTCAAATGGCTTGCTTCAATGTGATTGGATAACAGCCTTCACTAGCATGAAGTGGGAACGCCTTTATGTAAACAAACGCTGACGCATTGAAAACCTGCAAGTCGCTTTTTCTCTTAAAGTGTTTTCGCTCGAGTTCTGAACTTTGAAGAGTTAATTCTCGGCCAATATTCGGCCAATTTTCGTGATATTTGGAGAAAATGTCAGAAATGCAATGAACCCCAAAAGTTTGCCTGGGAATTTTGATTTTTTCCTTTACTATTTGAGATATTGCCTCTACATGGAAAACTTTGTTCAAAAAGAGAGAAGGTGTCAACCAAAAGCGTTGTGAAATAAACTCATCTTGAAGAAAGTCTCTCCAAGAAAGAATAAGCTCCCATTCTCTTCAATGGCAAGAATGAAAGAAAATAAACGAAATATCCGAAATCCGTGTTTATTAAGCTTCAAGAATATGTGTACTTTTATATGGATTGCGCGAATAATTTTCACGCTTTTCGGTTTGAATGAAAACGCTAATTTTCCTTCTGTGATACCTTAAGAACTTTTTTTGAATAATTTTTGACAGATCTATTAGTGCTGTTGGAGTTGTCTTTCGAGAGTCTCCATTCTAGGCAAGTGTCTCGCTTATTTTCTTCCAGAGAAATACAAGGACTACTTCACGACTCCTTATTTCATCTTTTTTCGCGACACGCTGAGCTATCTTACCCTCCTTGGTCTTCACTTCGCCATTTGCCTGTTTCCTTCAACAATTTCCTTCAGTGGACTAGAATGGGTTATCTTTGTTTTCTTCCTGGGACGCATTTTAATGGAGGTGAATCAGTTTATTGCCGCTACAAAGCCAGGGGTAAAAGCATGTACAATAAGGAGGGGAAATAATGATGGACTCAACCACATAGAAGAAAATGAGACTGCAGAAGATGACAATATCTGGCTTAACAAGTTTATTGGTTACTTCAGGTATTCCAGATTTTGATCGGCCTATTTGACTTTCAGAAATTACTAGCGAGGTTCACATACATGTAGATGACATACATCTATGCGACCAGTGAACCCTTGAGTTTAAGTGGCAGAAAAAATGTTTACCATGTTGACTAAGGTAACGAAATGGACCACTATTGCCAGGTTGGGTGCAACACTATGGGCCACTATTCATTTCTTAGAGTTGTATAAAGTGATAAACTTTGATAAAGTGCACCGTTTTCAATGCGTGGGTGCATCAGTAGGAGCCGGTATTCAGTGTTTTGTCGCCTGGTGTAGTCGTGCCCCCTTCCCTTCCACGGAGAAACGGAAGGGAGGGAACCTTTTACGTGTTATATGGCGTCACTCTAATGCATGAAAATATATGATAATTTTTTTTATTGGTTAACCGTTTTGTCGATCCTTACGTGAATTCTGATTGGTTCGAGCTGGTTGTTTTCTCGTGCCTTCATGGTTACCTTTCCGGACAACAGCGATCTACGACGAGGTTTAAATGAGCTTTGTGCGACTTTTGGGATAGAGAAATTTCAAGAAGAACAGCAGAAAGACACAGATATGTTTTTCGAAGGCAACGATGTCTCCATTTCGTTACAAACAGGCCGTGGAAAATCTTATATGTATATATTAAGCCGCGCCAGTGATCAATCGCCTCTCTTCTTTGGGAGAAACCGTTCACTCTACTTTTCCGCCCTTTAAGGCCCTCATGGAAGACCAAGTGTGCCATCTCAATGGACTTGGGCCAAGAGGATTGTCCGCCTTCAACTCTCGGTCTCTTTGCGAATGGTGTTTCGAGAATAAAAAAGCGAGCTCTTTCTTGCAGCCATCCATTCAAATGAAAAATGACTCGCTCCTTCTTCACACTTGCAGCGTAATTCCGTAAAACCTTGACATTCTGCGACGAATAATCCAACTTTCTTAGACGACCGCGTGGACGTTGAAGGGCGATGCTAATCGAACATCGTCCTCTTCTTACATTATATCAAATCTGCTCATGGCTAAGTACGTATCTGAACGCGGACATTGAATTTCAAATTTACCCGAAATAATGGAAAAAATGATTCACTTGAATGTTGTTATTTACCTCGATTACTTTTCACGATCGATAGCAAGTGCCACTTCGAAAAAAACTCTCATCACATAATTTTGCATAGATTACACTGTCGTCATGTAACACGATTCGTGTCAGGTTTTAGTAGACGTTCCCTCCTTCCCTTTTCTTAAAGGGGGGGGGGGTGCGCGGCTACATGAAGGCTTAATGTTTTTGGTACGCCATTATGATTTCATGCTCATTGTTTTGCCACATAAATATGGCCACTGTACATTAGCTGGGTGGACCAGTATGCGCCAAAGGTCTTTATTTAAGCACACTGATTTGTATCAGGAGTTGCCTTATTGGTACATATTTAGGCACTGTAGTACATGAGCATCTCTTTATTTTTGGATACACCATCATGCGCCCATGTTATTTTTTAAGGTACGCAAATATGGGTTGCTGCATATTCTTTTTTTTAGGTACCAGCGGGTCATAAATTGGGTTTCACCCATGTCGGGATCCTAAACGTTAAAAATGACTGTGCTGCCGATTGTTCTCGTCGAGAATGGACTTATAAAAGTTTTAAACGCCTCAGTACCTTTAAAACTTACAAGCAAGAGAAAAATAAACAATCAGCATAAAGCTCTTATTTTAATGGTAATCTAGTTTTTTCAATATTTCTCTTGGCGAAAAATGTAACAACATATAGTCTGCATGCTAAGACTGATTCTCTTGCATGTGAATGACATGCGATCTTTGAACTGACTATGTTTAATTATGCTCTTCGAATGCAGTTGATATCCGTTACTTTTATAGTGACCGTTGGAATGTGCTTGACTTCATCACTCTTGTTTTCTACCTCATTACCTTCATCTTACGCATGATCATTTGGGGATACTCCACGGACGTGTCAGACAACAGACTTTTGGCTGTGTCGGAGTATTTCTATGGCTTTATTGCCATGTTACTCGCACTGAGAACCTTTGGTCAAGTCGTGGAGTCCGTGCGGAGAATCGGTCCAATACAAATCGCCTTATTCCTTATTATCTGGGATGTGATTACGATATTTTGGCAGGTTTTGTGTATGATTCTGGCCTTTTCTCTGGCCATCACCAAGATTTATGTTGCTGAGAAAGCCTATACCTCTGGAAAAGATTCCGCGGAGAATTTGTGAGTACAGATCGTGATCTTTCTGTATCAGCTCGAAGCTATGAATGACATGTTCTAACTTGCTGGACTTTTTCATTTCTTTTTCAATTTCCGTTAGAGGATAATTGCTTTTGAAAGTAGGTAGCTAGTGGGGTAGAAGAGCTTTCCTTTGATGTTTTGAAGAGGAACCTCATTTGAGTATAGGCGCCCAATGGAAGAAACAGTTGACTAAACGCTAATTCAAGTGAGATTTAGCTTTTCGATGGGAAGACTAACAGGAGCGTAAAACTACTTATATCAGAATGCCAAACTTTCTATAAAAGGTAGTGTTTTAACTATATTTTTAGGACTGTTCGTAAATTTTAACCATTTATTTGCTCCTATCATTTTAAGGGCATGTGGTGAATCAGGGATAGTTTGGTAAGGGTAAAATTGTTGATGTTGTTTTTTATTCTAATTTTTAAAGCTTTACACTGATGTCTTAAATATACCAAAATTCCATATTTTCTTAAAAATTTAATTTTTCGTTTTCAATAAGTGGTGCTAATTTAAAACTCAGGATTGTAGGCGGAAATTGTGAAGCAAGAAAGTCAGCGACCCCGCAGTACGTCAGCTATAGGATTCACTCGTGTTAAACATTGATTAACGGTCGGCTATCTATATGCCTTAGGGAAAGGGAAATTAATTGTAAGGTCTGCCGAGAGACAACAAGTACCGGTTTAGCTTCACCAAAATTTTTCATTTTTCATCATGAAAACTCTCAGAAAGGACGCCGTTACTTTTCGTGGCAGCAGAGTTACGACACAAGGCGCAGAGCTGCGTCTAAAGTAACGATCTTTTGCTCCCATTCCTCTTGCAGTTTCGCGACTTATTTATTTGTCTTCGCTTCTCAAACTCTTTGCAAGGAGCCAGCTATTTAGTTTACTTTGCTAAAAGAGGTACCTTGCGGTTTATCCCGTCTTAAAAAATCCAGTATTTATCGTCCCTGCTTCTGTTTCCTTGTGGTATCCCTTACGTTTAAGTTTATCTTAAATATAATGCATTCTAAGACATAAATATGTTGACGTTTGACGTGATAGACCTGACAAATATTCTCGAAAGAAAAATGTTTTGGATCGACGATCGGCAGGGAGCCAAAGCTCTCTATGAGATGATTATATCATAAAGTCCTGTATGGGAGTTAGGCTCCGCTATGTAACTCCGTAAGTAATTGAGCAAATAACTTCTAACCTTTACTTAGTGTTGCTTATGTTATTTTCGTTTTCTGGTAGCGAATTTAGGCCTTTTTGTCGACTTAAAGCTGAACTTTCATCCCACTACTGCCTGTGCGAAGAAGGAAGGGGAGAAACGCTTCCTCAGACCAACAGATTATCCCACTCTCGTAAAATTGCACGATTCTCGGACTAAATTACATCTACTTACTACGAGACTGCATCGCGAAAGTCAGATAGTTGTCCTTCAAGTAAATATTCTATAAAAGTTTTGCACTGTATGGGGTGCTTTTGGGGGTAATTTTGACTTGTATCCAGGCCGACCGTGTCATAACTGTCGACGAATTGCACAAAAGGTTCTCGCCGCGGGTTCGAAGGGCTTTAAAGTGGCTGGTTAGTTTAAATTCTCCCTGCATTGATTCCTCAACGGCAGAACCTTTATACAATATTTTTCGATAAACTTGAAAAATGATCTATGAAAGAGAAGTGATATGATTGCTTTCAGGACGCGGATGTTCGGAAGAAGCTGTGGCGGATATTATGCTCTAAATTAAAAAAAAAACTGAATGATTATTTGTGCCAATTCGTTACTCTTGAAACTGTTCTTCAGTTGGTGGAACATGGCGACGCACCTAGGCTGGTCTTTACTGGGTTTACCTGACCAAGATAAGTTGAATTCCGTCGACAGTCGTTCCGTTTATCTGATTTATCTGCTGTACAGCTTCTTCTTAATCATGGTAGTTATTCTTCTCGTTAACATGATGATTGCTTTGCTCTCCAATACCTATCAGCAGGTTCAGGTACTAAACAATCTTTCTACCTTAGCGAAAGTAATTTATTCTTTTCGTGATCCGGAATGGACTCTTTTTGGCATAAGATATCAGATACATTTTTCTTAACTTTGATAAATTTCTATGATCATGCATAATTTTTTTTCGGCTACCAATATTTTAATCCAGCTGGTCAAAAATGTCCATATTATGATACCCAATTGTTTTTTTTTTGCCTGAGCGATGGTCACCCCAAGAGGAGTGGCTCAAGGCTCTCGTGAATGGAATTCCTTTTTCAGTAACCCGTCCGCAAAATTGGATTCGTAGTTTCGGACTGAACATTCAAGAATGAGGGTTTTACAGACGAAAATTATGTTTAAGATTGTTTCTTGTTTATGATACATCATAGTTTTTATTCTGCTAAGGGAGTGGTGCCTGTGTTTCCTACACATTGGTACGTCTACTGACTAATAAGTCCTTCTTTGTCTCTCCATTATTAGAATAATTCACTCCAGGAGTGGTCCTTCAAGAGAGCCATTACTGTACGGACTTACAGCTCCTATCATCCGATACCAGTCCCTTTCAACATTTTGTCGGTCCCACTGATAATACTCTGGAGGACACACTTTGACACTCCTGCTTCGGGTGAGGAAGATCGGGTAAGCTGGCAACGCCGTTCTAATTAATTTTGTGAGTTTTGACAGGAGTTATCATTTATGTCTGCTCAGTTATTTTACTTTGCTTTTGATTTGAGCTTTCTCAGAATGGACAGAGTGAGACCCTAAATGAATTGGTGTTCAAGTTACAAACGATCTACTTTGAGAAGTTCGGTTATGAATTTCCCCTAACAGGTAGGGCGATATGCTAGATTTGTTGATGGCCTCGATCACACATTTGTGATGGGGTCATAAAACAAAAAAAGGGACGAAAGTGTTGTTGTTCTACTAAAGCCGCAAAGGCTATGAGTATTTCTAAAGAATTTCAAATTATGAAAGATAGCAATACAACAGACGCGTATTGTAATGATTTCGTTAGCTCGATTCAAAACAGGGCGAGGTAATGAGCTGTTTCGTCTCTTTGTTTAGAGGAGAGAAAAATAGATAATTTGATTCAAGAAAATGAAGGAAGTCGGCAAATGACCAATCAGATAGCACGGCAAGTATTCCAACCGCGTGCAAACAAGGAGAACCGTACGTTTGGCCAAGGAGTGAGTGTATTTTAGGCCCATGTTCCACTGAATGTTAATTAGGAGGTTCCCCTACCATAAAGAATCGATCCTTCTACATCAGAAAACACCGAAACACCTTTGTTTTCTTTTCCTTTTTTGGACATAACAATCCCTTATCTCAAGAAAATTTGAATGTGAGATGATGGAAAGTACATGCTCTGCCTTAATTTTTTTATTCCCTCGAAGCGTTTGAAGCAGACCCGAGATGTGTGTGGTCATGAGTAGTTCACAATGATGTTTTTTATAATCTTTTTTATAATAACACAAAAATAGAATAAAAAGATACCTACGCATAAAGATATACCACAACTAGATTTGCAGACTATTGTAATCATGCTTGTCTGTGTCAATCTCAAGCCTCACATTAGTGTGGGTCCTTCGTGTAACTGAAGTTTTCTTCGATTGTCGTTTAAAGGCGTGGTATGATTCGCAAGGAATTGCTGTCGATGGCTGCCTCTTAACTTACTTGGGAAATAAGTTCTGCCACAAATGCAAAGGAGACGGTCCTGACGAGCCTCACAGTGCTAAATTCAAGTGTCCTTTCACAGCAGAGAAACCTCGACTTGAGGTGAAGTTTTGGTTTATAATTATGATACATACCTACATACTTTAGTCTGTAGCCCCGCCCCCCCCCCCCCCCAGTAGCTCCTCTGTAATACGAAGGGAATTATTTAGAAACAGCATATTTAAATCACACAATTCCTGCTTTATGATAAAATCTCTAGATAAGCAACATAAGTACATCTATTTTTGACCTTCTTCCTTTTGAAAGCCCAGGTTCTAATAACTTCTCTTTTGTAGGCGCTCATGCAAATTCGTTTCTAATTTGTAGCACCAATATACTCATTATTCATAGGACTTTCCAGGGAAATTCATCACTATTGGGACTTTATCACTATTGTGAAAGTGTAGTGTGAACGTCCGGGTGGGTGTAGTCCAGAGAAGGACTGTTGTGACTATTTGCGTTCAATCGCAAATCGCACCAGAGCTTGTTAGGTGCATGCGCATAGTTAACCAAAGCGCATACAAAGGACTTAAAGAAAATGGTGTCGTTGAAAAATAAGAAAATGTTGTGTAATACGCACGAACCACCAGCAAATTAGCCGACTGAATTTTATTACTTTCAACTGATTTTGATGCGCGGTTAAATTCTGTTACTTCCTCGGCACAGATGAAGTTTTTCAAGATCAATTTTGCCGTCATTCTCCACTATTTTTTTACTGTTTGCAGCCAATTACAATACAACTGATTATACTTTAAAATGAACGTTTTCTTGAAACCTCATCTTGTGCCTGTTATTACCCACATGGTTTACAATTAATGCTCCGGCTAACGCTTCTGAAGTTAATAATCTACCAGTAATTTAAGGGTATATCTGGAGGAGATGCTTTAGCTGGCTGTATAATGCTTAATACATAAAGTAGAGCGTAAATAGAAATAGTAAAATCAACAACGAAACAAACTCACGGAGACTTTGTTCGTTGTTGATTGTACTATTTCTAATTTAAGGGTATATGTATATCACGCAATATTGGAAGGAGATGGCAAAAGGTTCACTTAATCGAATATAAATTAAGACACGAGGTAGCTCTAACACATCAGGAAAGCCCAGTTCACGCAGATATACGTTTAAATTTTAGAGTAAGCTTAACAGTGCTCCATAATAGACAGACAAGACCGCTATTGTTTGCTTACCAGCTAGAACCATTCGTAACAAGTCCCTTTAGTTGTTTAGTACCCACTGACCACAGACGAATTTACCCCACTGCAAGTTCGCCCCGATAACATTTTCGAATTCGCCCCTTAGCGTCCATTTTAATACGCGACTACTGAATGCACGGCCTGGAAACAAAAAAGTGTTTGATGTGGTACGGGGTTTGTAAGGGATTTGATTCATAAAACAAACTTTAAGGACGGTACCTGCTATTGGTATTGTGCACAGTCATGGTCACGCGTGCTTGTGCGGGGGTTAAAACCTGGCTACTGCAATGTTTATGCGATAAATCAAACGTTTATTATATTTACCCTTTAGGGTCTCAATGGTTCAAATGGGGGTGGGGAGGGGGGGCAGCTTTGAACGCTGACGATTAATTTTTCGCGGTTTTGACGGCTGACGGCTGACGGTTAAATTCTAAGTCTGACGGTGATCAGGAGGATATTTATTCGATGAGTTTTAAGTTAATATTAAGTTTTTCATCATTTCATATAAATTATTTTAATAATAAATCTACTCAGTCTTCCTTCGACGGAGTGGTAATAGCTTTATTGGTACATCCAATCAGAATGGGTCTTCCATAACAATTATAAACAATATAATCATTTAAAAGTGATAAGAACTTACATTACCGTGTTATTAAAAACTTAAGATACATAATTCATTATAACACGTATTGAAAGTCAATGGCTCAAAAATTTTGGCTTATCAATGGATACATGGATGAGAGTGGAGCCGGAGGCGTACCTCCAAGACCTCAATATTAGAATATAGACCCGACTCTTCGAGCTGGAATTGTCGGGGCGGTTATGTACGGCCGTTACATTTAGCGATCAATAACACCCCAATATTCGAGAGCGCGTTTGTATCGCGGCAGTTCGTTGAGGTTGTACTCAACATTAGTGCCATCTCTAAGCTGTTGACATAGCCCAAACTGCGAAGTCGACTCTATTTACTTGCCTTTTCCAATTAATTACACCCTAGTTAGTCCAAAAACTACTTCACTGCTGACGTGGTGACTCCATCTGATTTAATTCATAGTGGTGGGTAGATGAAATTGTCGTATGATGCGTAATGTCCTTTCTCTTCTTTTTGACTCTTCATCTTCATTTTCCATGAATTCACTTTCGAAGTCGTTTTCGTACTCATCAGCCTGTGTTGCTTCAAGTCCAACGCTGGTATGGAGTTGTGGTATACTTGCGTTGCAAACAAAGGTTATAATTGGACAAAGCAAACCTCTTGCAGCCATAGAATGAAGTGATTCATCATCTCCCTCACAGTCGTCATGAAAAATAAACTTTCCACACACTCCTAGAGGTTTGGGCTGCGAGTAAACATCTGGGGGGAGTGCAACTGCTTTGTAGTTTGTGATCTTTGCCTGTCTCGCTGGTCTGCAGCGCTGTATTCACTCTTTCATGACAGCTTCCTTTTCTTTGGAAATTGTCTTGGAAGGCAGAAGTTCAATGAAATGGACAGACTGGAAATGCATATTAGACTCGGGCACTGGGTATAAGGAGCCAGGACGTGTAGCACCTGGCCGCCCAATTTGTGACTCCTCCGAGATGCTACAAAAGTTTATAGCATATTGCAAGACACTGAGGGTTTCATGATTAAAATGTAAAACTGCGTGGAGGTTCACTAATTTTACAAAGTTAGTTTTCACGTGCTGTGCAAGTTAGTTTTCACATGCTGCCGTGGCTAAAACCCATGGCAAATTTAGCATAATAAAAGGTAACTAAACAGGTTTGAAACGCGAAAACACAGCTATCTTTCATGTATAATGGTTCATTATTATTTATACCACTCAGTAAAAGAAAAAAAAATTAACAATACTTAATTTTAGTCACGCGCGTTATCGTCGTGGGGATGAATGAACCAAGCGCTCGAGTGTCTTTGCACAAAATTCGTGCAACATGCCCTGACATCCGTTCCGTGTTTTAGAATTTGGGGTCATTTTCCGCCGTTCCGTATTTTAGAATTTGAAGTCATTTCCCGCCTTTCCGTGTTGTAGGATTTAGGGTCATTTTCCGCCGTTCCGTGTTTTAGGAGTTGGGGTAATTTTCTCCTGTTCCGTGTTTTAGGATTTGGGGTCATTTTCCGCCATTCCGTCGTTCCGCCATTCCGACTTTTAGGGTCGCCCATATTTTTAAATATTTGATCATTTAGGATGAACGAATAGAATGATGCCCCTCTAGTACCCCCTAAAGCCATCAAAATATATTTGGAAACAAAGGATTCTGATTAGTTTGTTGATCTCCTAGCGATAGAGGAAGTTTGGGGACAAAAATCTGCTTAGTAAGGGAGGTAGGGGCGGTTACGGGTGGTTCAGGTGTCGGTATGTTAGCATATTATATTTATACTAATAATATATTTGTTTCGTTCATGGCGGAGCTTGCACCTTTGGTTGCGCAATATGTTAAGTTGTGAGTAGTTTATGGTGTCGTTTCAGGGCGGTTAAATACCGTATTCTAAGTAATAACTGGTGCAGTAAGCTACATGCAGTCATCGACTGCCAATTTTTAGAATGTAAAACTGCGTGCAGGTTCACTAATTTTACAAATCGGTAGAGATCACACGAGCTCACATGAGCTGAGCCCAAATTTGGATGGAACAGTTATTGATCCCTGGGAAAGCAATGATGTGTTAATGAAGACTTTTTAATGCTTTTTCCTAACAGAAAGTCTTGTTCCAAATCACTCGAAAGCCTTATCTTCTCCTTTAAATTACGATAGAGGCTCAAGACGGCTTTCAACACTCTCGAAATGATGTAAACGTCTCTGAAGTGACTTACTTGCTCGAGCTTCGCGTGGCCACTGGCCAGAATTAATAAGTTATCAAAGAAATGGCCATATTAACAATTAAAATAAGATATCGAAATAATTTCAAACTGTCAGTTCAAGTAAAAAACACTAAACTTGACCATAAAGTAACTATATTAAAGGAAATCTGGAGACTGGATACTGAGACGTACGAGTCGCACAAACAAGGTACGAATCAACTGAATTTGGGTACGGATCGATAGAGTACGAACCATCCGTGAGTGGATATTTATTGTTTTGTAGGTACTTATTCAAGAAACGGGGGAGAAGCGTCTCATAGGATTGGGCGTGGTGTATTCTTGGGGACACTATTTACCCATTACAATATACCTAAGCTACTTAAAGTTGAAATTATTTACACTTCAATTTCTAATGTATTGAATAGATAGATTTGATCTAAATATTGTGACGAACAAGTCAACCTAAACTGGGTACGAATCGACTGAGTTTGGGTACGAATCGACAGAGTACGAACCATCCGTGGATACGAAACGAGTGGATATTCTTTGTTTTGTAGGTACTTATTCAGGAGACGGGGGAGAGGCGTTTAATAGGATTGGGTGTGGTGTATGAGGATTATAACCATCACGAGTTCCCCGGGTGGCGTCCTGGAACAGTTGGTTACCACGTGGACGATGGGAAAATATTTGAAGGCGTGTCCTCGAGGGGAAGAGAAGTCGAAGGTATGGGCTACCTTGATAACAGGTGTCACCTGTTTACTACAGCGTTTACGCAGATTTCGCCACATTACAAGTTCGTTCCCGAGCATATTCGCGAGTTTTCCCCCCTGAACCAAGGTGAGTTCATCTCCATTTTTACCACTTCGTTCCTTCATCTTTCCTCTCGTTTTCTGACGGCTGAACAAAGTTCTCAGTCGAAATCAAAGTTTTTCCCTGAGGCACGAGTTGAGTTCAAAAGCACGAAAAGTCGCCATCTTTGAAACAACGGGCGCAATGCAAGAGTATGATTAACAAAATACGAAATAATTACTAAATTGAAATTGTAAATTGGCCACCGTAAAGACTTAAAAAAGCTGAGCGTTAGCCCTTCCTCAGAGCAAATGGAGGAACTGTGGGTTGTGTGTGGGTTTGTATGCAGAAAGTGAAGCTACGCTAGTGGTGGGAACATGGTGACGAGAAAAAGACGTATTAAATAGTAGAATGAATAGCGTTCATTGATACCTATGGAGTTAATAATGCCGATTTGAAGGATAAACTTTTGTTGAAGAATTTTACGGCTTTCCAAGCTGCCTAAATGTAAGAAAGGGCTGCTGGTAGCCATATGCTACTTTGAATGATTAGGTAGATTAGCGACTGGTTTCAATGCGTCCTTCTAGTTCTTTTCTAAGTCACGAAGGTCAGTGTTCTCGGAATCGGTCCCCTAGTCGCCTTCCTGTTTCGCCGATGTATATCTTTTTTGCAATAAGTGCAAGTTACGCAATAGGTGACATTGGCGGAGGTGCACATGAAGTGATGAGTGATCTTAATGAATCGTTTGGGTCCGGATATTTTCTCAGCTTGTGAATAAAGGACAAGTTTTGCATCGTGTGCCCATGTTTTTGTCGCGTCTGAATGAAACGAGTGGAGGTTGCGAAAAGATAGTACTAATCTCCGGATCGTTTTGAAGTAACTTAAAGTTTTTTAAGAATAATGGATTTAACTGAGGGCTGTGAGGGTGAAATGTGAGAGTGAATGGAATGCGGTCGGAATTTTCCTTCTGTGACGTTTCTAGTGCTGACTGTCGATCAATAAGTTGAGCGCGGTGGTGACCCGCTTGAACGACAGAAACAGGGTAACCACGTTTTTTTGAAAAACTGGCACATTGACTCTGGCTTGTGGAAAAAATCAGAGTCGTCACTACTTAAACGGCCAAGTCTTAGAAACTGAAAAAAGTTTCAGTTTCTAAGACTTCGTTTATTCATTTACGAAATACGTACGTTGGTAATTGCTTCAAAATATGGCTTGATTCCTGGAGAGGCCGTTTTAGTCCAGTTTGTTCATAAAAGCAGTTTTTGAAATTTGCTACGAACACTAACACGGAGTAATGAAAGAAGGTATTATTCAGTGAATAACACAGGCATACTCGGAGAAAAAAAGAACTTCAGGTGTATCCAATAGGAGAAGAACATATACGACCATCCGACTAGAACTTCGAAGGCTGTACCACTGAGCTATACGGGAGACTTGTGACAGGCCAGGCCGTTTAACTAGGTCTATGGTGACAAACTTCTCGGGATAGGAATGTTGACACATGATGCTTATGCGCAATGGTGATGTAAATAAGGATGGTAAATTTGCGAAAGGGATGTCAACCCTGTTAGATAAAGACCATAGTAATGACTCGGCTTTGTATCATTCTTCAGTAGTCGCGCGCCAGCAGTTAACTCGGCTGCCAAATTGAATTTGCATGTTGAGCAATCTTTTTCATGGTTTTGCTGTGAAATCTCATGCTGATCGATATATATCATGATTTCGACAGAAAACGTAATACCTTAAGGAAACGAGTTGAAATATTATGAGGGGAACTGGTAAGGATGGGGGCGAACCTGTTTTACTACATGGGACCGCCTGGCTCGCGATTGAGGTAAGAGGCAAACTTGCAATTAGGCGAAACCTCCAGTTCACTTCTAACCAGGATTTGATGGCCTTTGAAAATGCATTCAAGATTCTATCGTCCTCCGTAATCCAACCTTCCAACAATCAATTTCTCTTCCACAAAGAAAACGATTAATGCTACCACTACTACTTATAATAATAATAATAATAATAATAATAATAATAATAATAAACAATAAACATTTATATAGCGCATTAATATGGCGCCTATCCAGTCGGGCTCTAGGCGCCTCACAATATATAAAACGTGTAGGTAAAATGCATACTCAAATATACATACATATACTTATGCATACATATACATATGTATGAATCAATAGCGGTAATTAAAAAAAATTTACAGTCCTTGCAGTTAAAGGCTTCCTTGTTTTAAGTTTAGATTTAAAAGAGTTCAAACTATCACAAAAACGTATATGGGCAGGCAATTTGTTCCACAGTTGAGGGGCAGAAACCGCAAAGGCTCTAGAGCCATAGGACTTTAAGTTATGATTGACAACGTTTAGACGCATTGAAGTTGATGATTGTAGATTTCGTGACGGAAAGTAGCGGGTTATCAGATCTTGAATATACGTGGGGGACTGATTGTGTATAGCCTTGAAAGTGAGAAGCAAAATCTTGAATTTATGCGTTCAGCGATTGGTAGTCAGCTGAAAAATCAGTTCGTAGCATTGAGGGTATGACTTTCAAATCGAAAGTTTCACGCCCATGATAGAGTGTTGGACAAGGTTGCTTTAAAATCCGTGTGCCTGGAGTGTGAAACTGAAAAAAAAAAAAAAAAAAAAAAACTGGACCCTTTGCTCCAAAAAAAGATGACAGGCCAAAGAGATTCATAAAAACAAATGGAACTGCTAGGATTATGGGTGTCAATAACAGCCTTAGTATAAATTGATATAACTGGAGAGATTAAGCCGGAGAGATCAGACGGAAGGGTCGTTCATCGATCAAGAACGAGCAAAGAAAAAAATTTAATTGCACACAATATTGCTAGATTATATGTTACCTTGTGTTTAATTAAACTTTTTTCCTTTCACCATGCACTGAAACATCTTAAATCGATGACTTAGGAGCCATGGCTTACCGCGGTGATCTCATTGCGTGTGAAGTTGATTTTAAAAGAGTCCAGAATGGCAAAATCCCTGTGTTGTTCTTTCTAAACGGTAGAGAAGTGGCGCGGTCTTCACTGAAGTATACCTCAGGGCAAAAACTGATTCCCTTTGTCTCGTTGGGATTTAAAGGCATTACAGTGCTGGCAAAGGTATGTTCGAAAGGAAGAGGGGGAGGGCGATGGGTTATGAATTAAAGCTGTAAATGATTTGGTTTTATTAGTGATCTGCTGACATATCACACCTCGACACGCACCTTCAAGGGATTGTGCTCGTGGCCAAATTCGAAGCATGTGGCGAGGTTACTCTCTCCCCTCTCTTCAAATGCAAACCTCTATGAAACTTTTTGCCCTATTCAGGAAAAAGTGTTAAGTTATGCATTTCAGACTGTGCTCTGATTGATCATACGGAGCAACCAGCCGAAGAGCACATACATCTCACTTCATTCCATTGATATATTTTTCAGTGCGCACATCTGTATTTTATAATTTCGGACAAGATAGATTGTAGCTCACAACTATGATCATTGCTATCTTACTATTTTGTCTGAAATTTAAACAATTTATTTTCGAATTTCCGCATGTTTTAGATGTGCCACCGTGATGGAGAACGTGACAGAGACCCTTCCATTCGAGTAACAAATGAAGACCTACAAAAGAGAATTGATCTTGTTCAGAAACAACTTGAAGAGCAAAGGTTGATGTTTTCAGAACTGAAATATCTAGTTCGAGGTTTGAGGGATGCAAAGGAGAAAGCAGGCTCCAGGAAAAGTTTTAAGAAACTGCCTTAAAATTTGAGTTAAGTCCTTAGGTGATAATGTCATTGCGCGCGCTTTGATGGATCAGGAAGTTGATCAGTTGCACCCTTGCAGCTCCAATTTCAGTATTCTGCGCTCGTCATTACTCCATTTTCTTATAGTGGAGACGGAGAAACGACATTCTAAAGTAAGCCCTTCAATTAAATAGATAATGAAAAAGTTAAAACATTTGTCCGAAAAAAAACTTAAAAATGATCTCCACTGAAATTGACCTTTTCAGCAATGGCGATAGAATCCATTAGTTTGGCAAAGCTCAGGCGAATGAGCGAACGCTACCATTTTTCTTCAGTTAAGCAGCATTTTTCTAGGTATATCGTTGTGTGAGAGGAAAGATTTAGAATGCCAGGTTTTGCCACAGGCTCTCTTTCGGACGGTTTGCTCAAACGTTGATCGATACAAGAAAATATCTAGCCATTGAGTAGCGCGATGAAATCATACTTTTCGTCAACTTTGTAATCAATATGTCTGTTTATAAAAAAAAAGAGAAATCGAATTCGATCAGAATTATAAGTGTTTTCAATCATGCTGTACTAGAGTTATAAAATTATCGCCGCAGCTTCAGTATACCCCAATCACAGTTTTTTAACCTTTCCTTCAAGAAAAACCTCTCTATGTTAGAAACTGCTATTTCACGATCCTAGTTCAGGCTCTGACAACATCTAGGGTTCATATCCAGGTAGAAGTTCAAGCACATTCCATTGATAAGAAAGTTAACATACACAAACAACCTACTGTTGTAATCCTCCAGAAGCCTTCTGTCATTCTGAAAATCACAGGACACCTCAATTACAAGTACTTGAATTAAAACCCACAAAAGTCGAAGAAAACAGGACATTTGTTTTGCTTTTTGTAGAAGTCAGTGTGGTCACCAGATGACTCTTAGCATGTATAAGAAATGCCAAAGATACCCCAAATGGAGTCTTTAATATCAATATTAGTGTCACTTCATTTATTTACGTCTCCTTTAACTCAGTCGTCTTTGATGCAGATCGCCGTAAGCCGTGTTTTGTTTCAGAGGAGGATCTGTTCTGCACTGGGCTTTCATTTGTCGATGATAGAGCTTGCCTTTCTGCCGACCTGAGAAGTTTTCGCTGGCCATTTTATCAATGCCTTTAAACTCTTTTAAAGTTTTTCAATTGAAAATACTGTCGAGTTCGCTGTTTTTTTTTTTTTTTTTTTTTCGGCCAGTGGGTCAATTTTTTTTCAGAGATAGGCATCGTTTGTTATCCTCTTGGCGATACGCCACATCATGATCTCCGGCTGTCACCGCGGGATTTTGCTAATAAGAGGATTATTTAATTGATAAAAGTAATATTAAGTCATGAAGATCTTGCCGTGACCGTGCTCAGGAGACTTTTCAACACTTTTGGTAATCTAATAGATGACATATTTCTGTTTAAGTGAATACAATGTCCAGAAGATTTGGGGGCGAGCTTTGAAAAAGGTGGAAACAAACACGTGAGTCTATAAAAAAAAGGAAAGAAAAAGAACCCCACACTGGTAAACGAAAAAAATTGAATGTGAAACAGATCAACACAAAAAACATTCATAACAGCCAGAGTATGCAAATATAACAAACAACAGACTCGCTCTAACTAGATGTAAAGGTTGAATTTCTCTATTCCGATTTTAATATGACAACAATTATTTCGGCATTGCAACTACATATTTGCAGCGGCGTAAACAGTTTGTCGTCTTTGATGAATTTCCAGCTCTTATAGCAAAGATCGCTGAACAAGAGGAAGATTAGACGAGACAGACGAGAAGACCGAAATTATCACATAAGCTCATAGTTGTGGACTAGAGTTTCGTCCAACATTTAAAAACTAGAGGCCGATTACCCAAGAACAGCTGAGGAGTTAAAGTTTTGCGAGCAGCTGAGGTGCTACAATTTTGCGAGTAGCGGATCGAGGTGTTAAAATTTTATGGAACTCTTCTAACTTTTAATCTTAGAAGTTGGGAAGAACTTTTGGTAAAAGGTGTAGCATTGGAAATAAAACCATTTACCGCATTGGAAATAAAGGGGAAAAGAGAACAGAAATTAAATATTAATTAACAAAATCAGGCTGTCGAAGTGGTATCCACAATTGGCTTAGCAGAAACTTGCCAAAAACATTTATTATAAATATAAATAATTGGCCAGCCATTGGTGTGTGATCCTCCCCAACACAGGGCTACATATTCGACCAATGCTGGCGTTTAAAACGATGTATGCTGACGTTTCTCCTCCTGACCGTTCTTCGGGTTGGATGGTATTACTAGAGGAGCTGCTTGCACTAGAAAACAAGCTCCTTCAAGCTGGTCTTTTATGGACGTTGCCTTCCGCTGGTACGTTTGAACTTTTTTCGGGGCTGTCTTAATTGGGGAATTCCCTGTAATTCCAAAATGCTTTCTTTTGCTCACTGCTGCTTATGTTAAATCGGTTATTAGTAACTTTTAGTCAAATCTGTCACAATTTCTCCTCTACTGTAAGGCTATATTACTGACTTCGCGCGAGCAAACAGTCAAAATACCAAGCTTCGCAAAGCAAAAGCCGTCAACTTCAAAAACAGTTTTCGGAGAAATAGTAAGAGGTGCGCTGAGGTACGATACACTCATAAATAGTCTTATCTATAGGGAATAATAAATTGTACTTTTTAGGCAAATGGAAGCAAGGAATAGTCAAAAAGAAATTAGAGAATGAGTTGCGATTGACAGAGATTTGTACCCTCTGAAAAAGTTTTTCTAATTCTTAAAATACAAAAATATAAAATGCAAATCAAAAATTCAGTGGCCTCAAGTTATTGGGGAAGGCTTTGTATTTCAATTACCATTTTTCTAGTATGCAGAGCTTGGCATTAGGGACTTGGACCTAGACTTGAACTTTCCTCTTCAAAACGCCGCAACCACATGGTAAGACCACCATATTGGAAATATCAGAGGATCATATTACAAAGCTTTGTATGGGAGGTTAGGCTCCGCTCTGTAACTCAGTAAATAATGAAGGAAATAAACTCGAACCATCAGAAAGGCAAAAACTATTTTGATCAGAGCTTCTATAGCTCGTTTCTAAGGGTTTTTTCTATTCCGGTTATAAGCCGTCTCGGCTATGAGCCCCTCTGTTTATACACCCTCCTAAAACCCCTTATGAAGTTGTGTAAGCCCAGGGCTTAGAAGCGGCAGTTTACGTTATGAGGTGTTATAACTTTCTCTTCTTCCTCCTACATTGCTTTCTCAGTGCCTTTATAAAATAGATAAAGTCCACTAAACTACTTTGAGAGCAAACGAAGATATGAGTAATGGAGTCACATGTCACAAGATGAGTTAACAAGTTGGAATATACGCATATCACTGAGATGGTGCGTTAAATCAGAACACCAGGATTGATGGAAAGCTCTCAGAAATAGAGTCCTTGCTTTACAGAGTTTAAGATGCCATCAACATACGTGACCACCGCCTTTTGCATTTCTTCTTTATCGACGTTTTTCTCGTCGCCAGGAAATAAAACGCATGTTCGGAAGATGGACGAGTCGCTTGACAACTGACTTGGACAACGCAAGCCAATATTGTCGGGAAGAAACGTCTTGATTTCAGCTCCGTCATTCGTTCCTCCGGCGCGTTGAGCCAATACGCCTTGTCCCACTTGTGTTCAGAGACAACATGCAGCTGCAGATTCTCGTCGAAGGTTTTCTCTGTGCCCATAAATTCCTTGTTTAAATCTGAAAGAAGCAGGCCGTCTTGCAATTCCTTGTTGGACGACCACATTTCAGCCTGGATATGAGCCTTCTTTTCTCGAATTGTTCCGAAGGAATTCAGCTTCTTTGATTCCTTGTACCTAGCGATCACACCATAGCGAAAATTTTTACCGCTCAGGAATATCTCGATAGCGAAAGGCTGGGAACCAAGATCACCGATATTTCTAACTGTCCGTGTACCTCCTCCATTAGGAAAAAGTGCAGCTCTCGACATTTTGATAGCTGGGTGACAAACTCCATATTCATCTGTGTCCTTTTTGAGAATGTCCCAACAGTGGTCTGCGTCTTCACTGTCTTGAAATATGTTTTCGTGTCTGTTTATGGTTTTCTCCTCGTCCACTGCTATAAACGATCTTGAAGGCTTCAAGGATCGACAAACTGTGCGTCTATTGGCGTCCCAAAATGTCCACGAACCCGACCAGACAGCAAGGACACTGTTACAGAAATTAGTCCACTGAGAAGCTGCGATACTGGCCATATCGACTCACGCCACCAGAGATATCGCACAGCAAATTGTTCGATACGTGCCCCTTCAAAAGTAATTTGAGATCACGTAAAGATAATTGCAAAAGTCACAGCCACGCCACCTCGGAAAAAAAAAACAGTCTGATAATTTGGCTAATGATATAGAAATAACCTTGAAGCATTGCACAAAAATAAAGGCTGTATAATGACGCTAGAAGGAAGTGTTGCAGAAGATTTGTTCACATGCAAAACAGAAAACACGTCGCATCTCACATATTTACTAGCTTGTGTACAGCTGCCCCCTATCCTCTAAAAGAAAATCGGGAGGGGCACCCTTCTCGCTGTACGCAGGTTAGTAAACTACAAGCTGAAAGTGCTATTTATTAATGGTCAAGTAAGATTACCACGCTTTTTTCAAAGCTAGACCTGTTCTTCACGTACCTCTATAATGGGGTTGTTTTTTCAGTCTCCTCTGACGGCATGAAATCGATCAAGTACTTCAAAGGTCAGAGATCGTTCTAACGAAGGGTTAACGCTCGAAACATCAGCTTTCAGAACTCTTTGCGGTGGCCAATTTACGTTATCAACTCCACTTGATAAAACCCCGATTAGTTCAAAGATCGTGTGCTGAATAATCCTTCATGGTTCACCTTTGACCATCAAGTAAGGTTCTACGGACTGAATTATGTTATAAAAGTTTTCAACAAGGATGGAGTGTTTCAGTACTGCATTGGTGGCATGGGTTCTGGAGAAGGAAAAATGAGTTATCCTTCTGGAATAGCCATTAACAAGTTCAACGACTAGATCGTGTGTGACTACAGTAATCCCAGAATCCCAGGAAGATCCTTTTCTCGTTCTTAAACAAACAGTTGGCGATAAGAACCTTAAGATTGGTCATCTCAATATCAATGGCCTTATAAACAAGCTGAGTGAGGTCCAGCACCTCTTGTATGAGATCAAGTTTGACCTTGTTGGTATTACTGAGACCCACCTTAACTCAAGCGTGTCAGACGATTGGATCAGAATTTCTGGATATAAATTTGTGAGGAGGGATCGTGGTTCCTGTGGAGGTGGTGTTCTGATATATTTCAAAGAAGATCTTACTGTATACCCTTCTGTTTCTTGGGAAAGACCAAATTTAGAAGCGTCATGGCTGAACATCACCATGAGATCCCAATCCTTCCTTGTTGGCTGTGTCTACAGACCACCTGATGACTCCTCTTTTTTCGACTCTTTCAGAGACCTGATTGCTAACATCTGGCTGAAAAGAAAAAATGTAATCCTTGTTGGCGACTTCAAGTCTGATATGTTGCACAAACCTAACAATAGGGAATCCGAATATGGAAAATGCCTACGAGGGATTCTATGTAGTTGTGGACTAAAAAACATTATTAACAGCCCAACTCGTATTACTGCTAACTCCAAGTCACTCATTGACCTCGTGATCACTAGTCAACCCTCAAAAATCCAAACCTCTGGCTCCATCGACCTGGGTATCTCTGACCACCACCTAATATTCGCAGTCTTCAAAGTTGCAAGAGGTAATGCGAAACCCAAAGTTATCCCAACTAGGAATTATAAATCGCTCGACACAAGGCAACTTAGAAGTGACTTCGACCGGGCTCCCCGGCATACAACTAGTTTATTCGACGACATCGATGACAGTGTAGACGCTTGGCAATGTCTATACAATGAAATCCTACATCACCACCTACCCCCACGAGATGCTAAAATGAGAGATAAGTCTCTTCCTTGTATCAACACCTCCATCGGGAAAGAAATGAACAAAAGATACAAGCTCCTTAAAAAGGCAAAGTCATCAGGCGACCCCGAAATATGGAGTCTCTACAAACAGAAGCAACATGAGGTTAAGAAGCTACTAAGGAGTGCTGAAGCTGATTATTGGCAAAAATTATTCAATGAAGCTACTGATTCTAATGAATTTTGGAAATTGACCAACCAAGTCTTGAGGAAACATAAAGTTAAAAACATCGGTCCAATCTGTGATCATAACGAGGAGATAATAACCCATGACTTAGAAAAGACAGAGTATTTTAATGACTTTTTTGTGAATGTCAGCAAAGATCTCACTAAGCGACTTGACCCTGTGAACTTGTCATCTGTAAAAACCTTTTTCTCACTAGAGTCACTCCTACCAGGGACAAAACTGACATGAGCTGGGAACTAGTAAAAAACAAACTGACTAAAGCTGCTAACCCCAAGAAGGCTACTGGTCCAGACCAAGTATCCCCCAGGGTCCTCTCCATGATTGGTGACCCTGTTATCCACAGTCTTTTACCAATCTTCAGGAAGAGTATATGTGATGCATCTTTCCCTTCAAGTTGGAAATTATCACGTGTCAACCCCATATTTAAGAAAGGCTCACCAACAGAAGTGAACAACTACAGACCTATCTCCCTCCTCAGTATCCCTGGGAAAATCTTAGAAGATGTTGTCAGTGATACCTTGAACAACCATTTGGACACACAAGGCTTGTTATCTCATAGACAGTGGGGTTTTTGCAAAAATTATTCAACTGAAAGCCTCTTACTTCACCTAACAGAGACCTGGAAAAATGCGCTAGACAAGGGCCTGAAAGTAGGCGTGCTTTTTATTGACTTTCGAAAAGCATTCGACACAGTGAACCATACCATCCTTCTAGAGAAGCTAAAGGCCATTGGGATATCTGGCGATTTGCTTTCGTGGCTTACCGATTACATGTCTGCACGTAAGCAATTTGTCCAAATATCAGGATGTCAATCCGAGCCCAAAACCATCGCACATGGAGTTCCCCAAGGCTCAATACTAGGGCCCAAATTATTTTCAATATTTGTCAACAATCTTCCAGAATCAATAACTAGTGGTGAATTATTTATGTTTGCCGATGATACCACTATTTTTACAACTGGAATTAACATCGATGATATCATCTTAACACTCCAGTCTGTACTAGACCAGCTGCACACCTGGTGTCAATCTAACAGATTAATCGCCAACGAATCGAGATCTGAAGCCCTGATAATTTTTAGCCAGAACTTTATTGACCCCCTGCCACGTTTGGCCTTTGGTAATAGCTTTATTGGGTACAAATCATCATCTAAATGTCTTGGGGTGACAATTGACAGCAAGCTGTCACGGCAGGAGCACATAAAGAACGTTTGTAAGTCATTCAGCAACAAAGTCGCAGTACTGAGTCGGATAAAGTTTTTACCGATACCAACCTTAGAAAACATTTATTATAAAACTATTATCCCTAGCGTTTTGTACGGAATTGTAGTCTGGGGGTCTTGTTCTTCAACCTTGATGGATGATATTGATTGAATTCATTTAAGAACTACTAGAATTATTTACAACCTACCCCATAGCATCCACAGAGATGACATCATGAACGCTCCACACTGGAACTCTATTGTTTCATTTTACATTAGGAGACTTTTAGTTATTACGTACAATATCTATCATGGAAATAGCATCGAGCCTCTAAATGACTTAATAGTGAAATCCGAGACTCCTTATGACTTAAGAAAATCCTTAAAAATTAGGGTTCATAGACCAAGAACAGAAATAGGAAGATCTTTATTTAAGCACAGAGCTGCACTATCCTGGAACCTCCTTCCTGAAGACATCAAGAACTGTTCAAACTTAACTTCTTTCAAGAGAAAACTCAGGGAAAATAAGAGAACTCTGAAATCTATCAGTTTTGCTAAAGCTTCCTGCAGCGTTTCCAACAAATCTGTTGACTTTAAATACTTTTAACATTTACTCCGTATTGTTATTAATATTTATTTCTTTCAATTGTCATTATTTACATACCCATTTTCGGTTTATTCACTTATTAGGTTTTTATTAATTGATAGTTTAATTGGTGCAGGTCCACATCAGGACGTAATGTCTTGCCTATCCCTCAACCTTCTTTATTAAATAAACTATGATGATGATAATGATGATGATGATGATGATGATGATGACTATGTTCGGTTCTCTCTAGCGTTCGACTATGATCACTTTATTTTGAACGGAAACTACTAGGATTTCCAGCCCTGAGTGTATACAGGTCACTAATACCAATAACATGCTACCACATTAATTCAACAGTCCCTCGTCAGTTGTTTTGTATTGTTTGAAAAGCCGAATTATACACACATTTTTATTGGTTTTTACTTGCTATGATATAACTTAGACACAATGTGCGCTCTGATTGGTGAACAATCTATTCAATTTTTGCCAGCATAACCATAGAA
Organism: Stylophora pistillata; assembly: GCF_964205215.1. NCBI lineage: Eukaryota > Metazoa > Cnidaria > Anthozoa > Scleractinia > Pocilloporidae > Stylophora > Stylophora pistillata. The sequence goes on from NC_142519.1 coordinate 20,396,692, forward strand.
AACTGAAACTTCTTCCCTTCCTGTAAAATGGCGTGCACGGGGCGAATTTCCAGATTTTATTTTGGTAAGGGCCTTTGGTTTAAAGGAAACGTAGAGGACGCTTTGAACGTCAAAAACAACGACAAAGATGTTGTTTTTTTTAACATCATCAAATCTTATATTTAAAATTAAAAAAAGTGAATGTGCTCCCAAGATTTATGGCAATTCTAATTGTTGTCCGAGATTTTAGCTTTCGTTTGATAGTCTGCCAATTTCAAGCGTTTTAAGCTCTTACTGTAAATTTTACCCAGGACTCCATTAAATTTGAGCTTTAATACAAGCTGAGGCAACAGAAACCAATTTGGTTGAGGAAAATAGAGGACCGCTGGTGAACAAAATAGCTGGACGATGTTTAAATCGCATTTTCATGCTGTCAGTTTCTATTGCTTTGATTAGTGTATCATCCTTTTTGGCGGTTTTCATGAGACTCAGTGACTTGATCACAAAATAGGATTAATTTATCGTTCTCTTTGACAAACCTCTTCTATATTTCTGTCATAAAAGCAGTGAACACTCTTTCTATCGGTTTACCAGCTGATAAACCATTTGGAATTTGGAAGAACACTCGAAAAGTTTGTGAACCACTCAGGTTCGCAAAATTCCGCGTGTAATTTACAGGATTCCTCGTTAGTGCCGCAAAGTCTAGGGATATCCGGTCGACTCTTTAGGACTTAACTTCTGCCTTTCTAGAGCACGCCCTGAATACCCAATACGAAGTAAAGTTTATTGATGTGATCGTTATCTCTACATATGCAGGGTGAAAGAGGCAATCCACTCTAGACTTCACCCTGACAACATCAACAGCAAAGGTGGAATAGAAATCCCAAAAGACTGGATGCCGACGATTAATAAACACAGCAGCAGGATAGCCGTGCGGCAGCGGACCACAGAGCGAACCTGATCCGAGGTTGCACCGACCACAGCCGTGGAATTTCATTCAATCACAGCTGAGCCCAACAGTACATGGGTGAAGTGTATCCAATCGACCACATCACCCGAAGAAGACTAGCAGTATGCAGTCGAAACGTCGCGATTCACACCCGAGGTGACCACCGTCGTGAGACAAAAGAAGTGTTATTTACCACGATGACAAAATGTCGTGTGAAAACTGCGTAAGGCCGCTAGCAAAAAAAGGAAGAATTTTGGGTCGTGTGTTTGTGTTTATATGCAGAAAGTGTAGCTACGCTATTGGTGGGAACATGGTAACGAGAATGGTAACTAGGCGCAGTAGTGTTTCAGAACTAGGTCCCTTAACAGAGCGTTAAGCAAAAATGGATATTGCATCTCTTTATACTGTCATTCCCAAAGGCGAAGGTCTTCTGGCCCTCAAACATTTTTTTAGTCAACGCACTGTTAAGGAAACTAGTTCTGAAACACTGATTCGCCTAGCCGAACTAGTGCTTACACTCAATTGCTTTTTCATTCCCCGGCGGTTACAACTTTCCAAACAATAATAATAATAACAATCTTTTATTAGGAAGCTCCATCACGATAGTGGTTTACATAGAGGTCCTAAATACTAGATGTGTATTATACAAAAATACAATTAAAATATAGAAATTTGAGCTATAATCGGAATATAAAAATGATTACAACACATACACTGCAAAATTAATTTAAAAAAATACTTCATTATAAAAAGCAGAAAAAAAAAACATTCTTAAAAATTGGCAAACTTACTGAGTTTCTTACAGTTCTCTCTAACTCATTAAAGTCTTTGAAACAGTGATACCGCGAACGATGTTTTCCCCAATTTTATTTGATTTTGGGGAGCTTTATAGTATCGTTATTGCGCGTATTGTAGGAGTGCATATCACTCTTTCTTACAGTGTCCAAAGAATGATTAATTTCGCCATTAATACACTTGTATGCATATATATATCGATGACATTTCCTACGTTCATCAAGATTTAGCCCTCTCAAGACTGTTAATGCATCAGTGGATGAGGAGTGAAGTGATCTATCTAATATCAACTCATCAAGATTTAGCCATCTCAAGACTGTTAATGTATCAGTGGATGAGGAGTGAACTGATCTATCTAATATCAACTTAGCTGCGTTGTTTTGCAGAATTTGCAAGTCCTTCATTAGTGTGACATTGTCCTTGTCACCCCAGAATAAATCAGCATAATCAAAAATAGGCAGCACTAAGCTATTATAAAAAAGTAACCGAGTGTCTTAGCCATTGGCACCAAAATGGGACCCCGCTATGCCAATCTTTTTGTAGGTTTTGTCGAACACCAATTTTTCAGTCAATACAACGGCCCCAAACTTGAACTCTACGGTCGCTGCATTGACGATTGTATCGGCGCTACCTCCTTTACCAGAGAGAAGCTAACTCAAATTTGTAACTGCAGTCAAGTGCTTTCACCCGGCTCTAAAGTATACCGGGGAAATTTCTGACAATTCTTCATTCTTTTTAGACATCAAAGTTTCAATCGAAGACAACGGCTTATGCACTAGTGTATATTACAAACCTACAGACTCACATAGTTTCTTGTTGTATTCATTTTCGCATCCATCTCATGTCAAGAATTCCATTCCCTTTTCTCAGTTTTTTAGACTTCGTTGTTTATGTAAAAAACGTGGTTACCTTGTTTCTGTCGTTCAAGCGGGTCACCACCGCACCCAACTTATCGATCGACAGTCGGCACCAAATACGTCACAGAAGGAAAATTCCGACCGTATTCCACTCACTCTCACATTTCACCCTCACAACCACGCAATTAAATCCATTTTTCTCAAAAACCTTAAATTACTCAAAAACGATCCAGAGACTGGCACTATCTTCTCGCAACCTCTACCTGTTCCATTCGAACGCGACAAAAACATAGGCAACTCCTTGGTCAGAAGTTCACTTCGAACTAATGACCAATCCGGAACTTTTAAATGCGCTCGCGCATGATGCAAAACCTGTCCTTTCATTCACAACGTTGAGAAAATATGGGGACCCAAACTGTCCATTCAGATTGCTGATCACTTCACGTGCACCTCCGCCAATGTCATCTATTGCATAACTTGCACTTACTGCAAAAAGATATACATTGGCGAAACGGGAAGACGACTTGCTGACCGATTCTGAGAACACCTTCGCGACGTAGAAAGGAATTATAAGGACGCATCAAAACTAGTCGCTGTACACTTTAATCTATATTTTAGCATCTTCCCACCAATGTCATAGCTGGAGTTTCTGCATATAAACACACGCACAACCCACAATTCCTCCATTCGCTCTGACGAGGGGTAACGCTCGAAAACGTCAGTATTCAAACTAATTACGGTGGCCATTTTACATTATGTTCAGTTGATAAAACCAAATTACCTTGCTACCCCCACCGACGCCGCACCTAAAAAAAAAGGCCTGGGTCGAGTACCCAAAGTCTAGGCTTACTAATGATTTCCGCCCGTAAAAAAGCAAGCAAACGAAAAAAACCCTCGTCTTTCTCTGCCAATTGTGTTTTTAGTGTAGCTGTGTTTGTCTGTGTTAATCTCATAGCCTCACATCTGTGCAGGTCCCTCGTGTAACTGAGGTTTTGATTGATACATACAAACATAGATAAAATTTAACATACATACATACACATATGCGGCACTGTGCAAAGTAATGTAAACGATAAACGCCGAATATCGCGATTATCGCGATATATCAGTGATACTTGTTTGAAAACCACCCACGGCTGTTTACCCTGCGGAGTATAAAATTCCCTTATGATCTTCGCGTAGTTAATCAAAGAGCCATTGAGTCTTAATATATTTGTTTGATTACGGGTGTAGAAGTGTTGTTCATTATTCACTTATTGCACTCGAATAGAAAATAAACACAAAGTTCGTTGCTCGATCGATTTGAAAAACTTTGAAACCCATGCAGGGCTTTTGCGCTACAGAGTATGAATTACCCCTTAGACCTTTTTATCAAATATGTAAATTTGACTACGTGTGTACAAGTATTGTCCATTATTCACTTGTTGCACTCACACAGCACAACAAAGTCAAACAAAGTCCATTGTTACATCGATTTTCGATCGTGTTTGAAAACCAGCCACAGCGTATTACCCTGTAAAGTATAAAATGTCCTTATAATCTTCTCGTAATTAATTAAAAAGCCAATGAGTCTAAATCTCTTTAATTCATGCTTGATTACGCGTGCAGAAGTGTTGTTCATTATTCGCTTGTTGCACTCGTACAGCAACAAAGTCCGTTGATAGATCGATTTCCGATCATGTTTAAAAAACTTTGTAAACTACGTTTTAAACCTTTTTTTTATTTAACTCTGCTTATTTAAAGTTATTGTGTCTAAATATATTTGTTTGATCACGCACGTGTAGAAGTGTTGTTGATTACTCACTAAAATAGGATAAAATATGTATGTAGACAGGAAGAGCAATTTGAAATATCATATAATTATTTCGCTTGAACGAGATATAGTAGATAACCATTTAATTTTCGCCATATGAAAACTCACTCAAGGGAAATTTTAGCTTGAACGGTATATCGCAATGACTCATCCCTGGCTCAGCGAGAAATCGCTGCAGCAATATTTCACTGAAGAGATATGTCGTGATGATGTTCCACAAGCTCTACGATATATGGTTGGAGGAGTCTAGTGGTTTAATGGTCTTGAAGTTCAATTAAAAACCAGTAAAGTTGGTAAAACCTTATTTGATCAGCATTTCTATAGCTTGTTCTGAAGTTCTTTTTTTGTTCCGGTTACGGGCTCCCTCGGATATAAGCCCGGGTCTTCAAAACGGCAATTTACGTTATGAGATTTTCCAATCATCTCCTACTCGCCAACATTGCATTCGAAACAACTTAAATAAAAATGTATCCGTTTTACACCTGTTCAGCCGGATTGCAATTTGAAAAACATTTGAGCCTTTATTTAAAGAAAAACCGACTGTAAAAGCTCACAACAAACATGGAGGAAAAGCCAGTCAAAAAACCTAGTGGTCACTAACCGAACGGCGCATGCGTGCACGTGACTACATCATAATACGTCGGAACAACACCTGACAAACTGAAGAGTACGTTTCACTCGAACACACTCTCCATTATATTTTTTATCTTGTCTGCTCGTGTCTAGTTTGACCTTGGGGCTGAGAATTTTACTATGTTATTAAAAGAATGATTTTCGCTCGGAGACTGTTGTTGGTGAATGAGTTGGCAAAGGTCATAGCATAAGAGCAATATGTCTTTGAAGATGGCTGCTTCTTGAACTGTTACGTCAACAGTATTTTTTCAAGCGCCTTTAAAAAGAGATTAAATTCACCTACTTTGGAGAACCACCAAAGAATGCGTGACGGAGTTTTGTTGTGTATTAGAGCTCAATACACTACTATAGAGTAACGCGTGTACAGACTAAGTGCTATACACAACTGCTTTATTAGAAGTCTTAGAATACTATGGAATGATTCGAAATAAAATCCCCTGATGAGTGAGCAATCACGAAACAGGTTTGTAGGGATGAAAGTGTAGTCTTGTATCTACATATATATACGTATATTACCCTACAACAGCGCAAGTAAAAGAAGCAACCTCTGCCTAAAAGAAAAACTACTCATCTGCCGACCTGAATTATCATCACTCAATAAACATTATGAACTTCTGCCCTTATGCCGCCACAGAAACAAAGCGTCATTACGCAATAACTGAACAAAGCACTTAAATTTACGGGCACGCCTCTTATGCAAATTTGTATAGTATAAAAAAAGATGATTGAGTGAGCAATCACGAAACAGGCTTGCAGGGACGAAAGCATAGCGTTGGTATTTCTCTAACCCAACATATATATAAATTGTTTGAATCCGGGGGTAACATGTGAAAGTGTAGTGTGGTCGTCCGGGTAAGTGTAGTCCTGAGAAGGACGTGACTGTTGTCGGTGGGGGTGACTGACGTTTCGACAACCTGTGCGGAAGCCACCACTTGACTCTGATGATGACTTCCGCACGGGTTTTGAAACGTCAGTCACAATGTGGAGGAGATCATGAAATGATAAGTATATCACTGAGATGATGCGTTCAATTGGAACACCATGATCGATGGAAAGCTGTCAGTAATAACGTTGGCTGTGATATTGATTTTGATAATGGTTAACATCGTTGCCATGCGAGACAATAAGAGGGTCTGCAACTATAGGAAAATTCATTGGCGTTGTTACAGGATCCCACTTGGCCATTCTATTGATTTTTATTGGAAACTGGTCTTTAAATTTCGGTTCTTTGGATGTATTTAGAGCAACTAGGCTAACTAACTAATTGAACTAATTGTGTTTTTTTTCCTCCCTCATTGTTTTAAAGCATCGATACTACGATATTACTGACGTAAAATGTGTTGTAAGGTAGTTTGGAAAATATGGAATGCCGGAATTCGGAACCGGAACCGGAATACTTGGAATACCCGGAATACCCGGAATTCCCGGAGTGACCGAAAAATAATAAATTTAAAAAAAATAAAAGTAAATAAATAACGAAATAAATAAGAATATTGATGATTAAAAATTGATGGTAAATTGACAACTTAATTAAATAATTTAATACGAAATTTTTCTCTGAGGGTCCTAAATAAAAAAGACACTTACCGGGACTGTTCATGGAGATACACGTATTAGAATTAAAAAAAAGAAGAATCCATCAGTACAAGGTTTATATTAGAAGGTATATATTCAAGGTATATATAATAAACGCGAAAAGGTGTCGAGTAACTGACGATCTCTCAATTTTAACAGTAGACGGCTGGTCTTTATGGTAGCTGCTTTGATAGCTCCCAATGTGTGGTTAACAGTTATTCAAGGTAGAGTATAATATTGTAATAGTTCGGAGCTTTTTACATTCGAACTATAAAACTAATCGGAAATATTGCATTTGTTTAATCTTCTGCAATGGTTCCGGTTGAAAAAGCGTGGCGGCCTAATGGTCATGGCGCCCTTGACATCCTACAGGTGTGTAAATGGGTAGAGGCGAATTTAAAAGGGGGAGTAACCATGAGATGGACTTGCATCCCATCCATGAGGAAGAGAGAGTACAAATATTTCGTCGCTTAGGCTGTATGGGCTACTGGCCTGACGCAGACCTTTTTAAATTTTAATACGTGTATCTCCATGAACAGTGCCGGTATGTCTTTTTTTTTTGGGACTCTCAGAGAAAAATTTCGTATTAAGTTATTCAATTAAGTTGTGAATTTACCATTAATTTTTAATCATCAATATTCTTATTTATTTCTTAATATACTTTTATCTTTTTAAAACTTATTATTCTTCGGTCATTCCGGGAATTCCGGGTATTCCGAGTATTCCGGTTCCGGTTCTGAATTCCGGTATTCCAAATTTTCCAAACTACCACTGTAGTGTGAAAAATGTTCCTGCTAAGTGAAGCTTGCTGCAAATATTGACCAATCCCCGTCGGGATAATTACACAAGTCAGGCTTGTTAGTTTTAATTTCGTGGTCATTCACGAGATCAGGTAGAGGAAGGGTTTTCAAAATTCACAAGGCAATCGATTATTGCCCACGAGCCAGCCGAGCGAAGACGCGAGGCTGGCAAGGCGGCAGCATCATAGAGCCGTGCGAAAGTACTGTGCAGGCGGAAAAAGTCTCGAGTGATTTAGAGACATGGAAAAGAGGTGTCGATTGTCTTGTAACGGACCAATCGTAGCGCGCAGAGATTGTGACGTTAAGTCCGCATGGTTCTTATCGTCGATGCTCAGCAGCTTTGGCATTCAATTCATTGAGCGGAGTTGTCATCAAGTTTGTTTTGATTGCTTGCTCGTTGGCACTAAGCTCAGAACTCCATTTCAGCGCACAGTTCATAAAAACTCCTAGCAGCTGGCGTAGAAAAAGGATGGCCGACCCTGGTAACAGTAAGAAGTAAGTGTCGAGAAATTAGTAAGAGAAATTAATGGGTAAAGGTAACGAATCTGATCCAACCGACGCGTCGGCCGACACACTACCGACACACCACCGATGCTGTACAAACAGCCGCTGTCGAACCTGGCTTTTCGAACCTGGTTTTTCGAAGGTGACGACGTCGGTTGGATCAGATTCGTTACCTTACCCAATTAATGCGTCACGCACTAAGGGAAAACTTCGAATCTCTCTTTATTTGTACTAAATTTCAATTTAGTTTGAATCATTCCGCCAGGGCGAGTTCTCTTTGACGGCATGCGGTATGTTTTCATGTTATGAGAGATGGTTATTATTATTGTTTGACAAAATATATTTGGGATTTTATCGCTGAATCGAATTTGACTCCAGTATGAATTATCCAACTTTCGTTTCGGTCAGTCCTGTTCTGTCATCGAACTTAAGATTGCGAAAGGAAGTTGCGGAAAAATTTTTATGCAAATGCATAATTTTATACAATGAGTTTGATTTTGAGCTGACTAGCTGCGTAAGAGAGAAAACTTTGTTGAGATAATGTATCCTTTTGAAGTCACTTCTTGTAAAGAGATTTTTGCGGAATCTCCCACCGCGCGCTGGCGACGCGACAAATTTAGAAAAATTGCATCACCATCGCAAGCAAAAAATCGCTCCTGTAGCTACAGCTAGTCTCCCTCGCAGCCGTTTGTTTTGGATGTCACGCAACGCTGCCCCAAAAGAACGGCTGCTGACATCCGAACTACATTCCTTTCTCATTGTCCTTGCGGTTTGTTCGCGGTCTATTGAACAGACCAATCACATACCAGAAAATCTGAATGACGTAAGGTTTCACGCGAAAATGTGGATGTGGCAGATGATCTAGCTATCATGTCGGGAGAAACACTGAAGAAATTTGTCGATGAGAGCTCAAAATGTTTCTCATGTTCATCGTTGTGCCCTGGTAAAGATAGAGTATATATTTTTGGGAAAACTTCTCACAATTTCCTTGAAATTATAGAATCTACGCTTAACATAGACGTCAACTGCTACGCCAACGACACGAACTCTAGATTGTTTGAGCGGTTGTTAAAGTTTCAGCGAGCAACTGAGAAAGTAGAAGAAGCTAAAAACTGAACTGAAACTCTTTATTCGCACTATTTCAAGAGGTTACTACAGATTATAAAAGTCAGAATATATAAGAAACAGTAATTTACATCAATAATCAAAAGTAAATACAAGGCGCCTTTCAATCTAGGCCAAGGGCTAAACGCTTGCTTCGACCTACAGATGGAGATCAGGAGGAAAAAATTGAAGCGCGTGCTTGCCGTCAACAAACCGGGCGAAGGCTTCGAGAACACTGCAATTTAGGTCGGCCAACGTCTTGGGTGCGTGCGACTGCCAACGCTCAATATATACGGGTCAGCGGATTTAAAAAAAGTTAACAAGAATCAAAGTACGGAAGGAAGGAGTACCGTGTTCCATCCACAACTATATCTCGGATTAATGACTACGTCATTATCCGAGTTAATAAATGATCAGTCAATTTTCTTGGGTATTACTCGCTTCTTAAGGACCTCAATAAATATAGAATACTTCATGGAAAGTGCGCGCGTACGGTGTTTACACACGAGTTGTGGCGTATCAGAACTCGAACAAGTGAGCGAAGCGAACGAGTGAGATTTCTGATACAAAACAACGAGTGTGTAAACACCGTACAAAGCACTTTCCATGAGGTATTATGTTTGTTATATACATACCGAGATTAAACACCCTCCTTAAATTATGACAAGCTTTATTTAAACAAACGTGGTCAAACAACAATCACTGAAAGAAAGCGACTTCGTAAAAAGGGAAAGAGCTGAAATAAAATCCAAAAGTTATAATCCAAAAGTTATGAATCGTGCATAACGAAACGCTTTTCACTCATGGCTTTCGCCGAGACAGGAACTTTCAATATTAACGATGGAAGAAATGTTAATAAAAACTATGTGCAAAGCGATGGCTTCTGCGGTGTACGAACCGCGCCAACCAGCCTTGAATGAAAACTTCCACTTGCCGTACGGCTCACACGTGAAAAAACATGATACGCGGCTCCTGATTGAACGTATCGCTTTTCTCACATGTGGGAAAAGCGATACGCGACATTTGATTGGTTTACATCGGTTTACGAACGAAAATTCACTCTGCGGCTTTTCAGTGTGTAAATCTCAGTATGTATATAATAAGACCCAATAACGCCGTTCTGCAGTTCTGAATTATTTTCAGAGCAGAGTTAATGGTATGATGGTCATAGAACGAAACGAGCACTTAATTATTCAAGTGTGATCGCAATATTTCGCGCTTTTAGAATAAAGGTAGTTATCTTTGCTGTTGCAAAACAGTCCGATGATTATATCTCTTCTGGAGACCAAAAAAGATTTGCAAACCACAATTTTCCTATTCAATTGCAGTTAGCTGTTTGGTAGAAAACCAATACTTGACTTGCTAATCAAATGTTGACAAATAATTTGGAATAATTTATTATGATCCTCAAACATAACTATTTTTTTACAATTTCGACCACATCCGCGTTCTGTGTTTTCTTACAGCTTTCAAATATTTTTTGTAATCTTTATCAACTGTGAAAATAAAATTTTCGACGGAGTAGAATCCTTTATTTTAAGTTCTTATGTGGGTAATTCCGATAAGGTATCATTGAAAAAGGAAATAACATCAGTTAATCTCCGCTTCTACATCGAGAAGAGAAATGTTCTTAACTCAACCGAACAGATCAATATATCTAAGAAAGTAAAATTAACTCAGAATCTGTCTCTGACCCTAGGAGAACTTAGTAGTTAGTTATGTGCTTTCTCAAAATAATACCTTGATAATGATTATTGCGACAAAATAGGTGAGTTCTTAGGGGAACATTTAATATTTCACTACATGAATTAAAAATATGATCGCTGGTAATTTGATTGAATTAACAGATCTGTATTTCCTTCACCATACTCGTTAGCTCATCAAGAACTTAAAGTCACTACCAATAATTATCAATGCTGCCTGTCCCTTGTTCCAGGGTCCATTTGGCCCCGTTCATATCTTTTTTCACTAATCTTCTTTCCCTTAAATTAAGCCGTCCTCTCTTCCTCCTCCCTTCTGAAGTCCATCTCATAACATCCCTGGGATGGCAGTCGGCTGATGTTTCATCCTGGAATAGCTGATCAATGATTCATTTTCATGTGGTAAATTTTGCTTTAGATGTGGTGCGGTAGAGGAAGTGAAGCTGTCACTTATTTCCGACGATCCCGTAGTAGCACATTCCGCTGAAATACCATTGAAATACCATACGGACCCATTGAGGCCGTCCACTTCGTCTCACCCTAGGGATGAAGATTCCAAACTGCTGGAGAAAGTTGATGAACTTATTGCAACAAGGTATGTGTGGGCTACATAATGATTCCAATTTTGATTCATATTTTGTGATGCCAAAATTTTGGATGATTTTGATCCTTGATCCCCAAAAGACTGCAATGATCCCGTCTGAAAAAGTTTATCCTATTCCAGACGTAGAGATCTCTGTTTGCCAGCCAAGTCTGAGATGCTTAGGCGATATGTTTGGCCATGGCCATTCATATGAAAATTATTTTTTACAAACACTTTTCTGTTTGTCTTTAAGTTTGTCTCTGTCTCCACGTGGCTTTGGAGACCATGAAACATGATCTTCAACTAAAATATAGCACCCAAAAAATAGTGATAAATGAGGACATACAAGAACAAGATTGCATTAATGGAGGCTCAAGCTATGGAATTTTAATAACATGGAGTAACATGAAATAACGAAGGAAGCTAACTCGTTACACTTTACGCTACCATCACGTAACTGAGACAGCTCCCTGAGAAAAAATCAGCATAACATGTCATTCAAAGCAATTTTCAATACAGCTGTTTGATTTCGGTCAGAAAATATGCCTAATACATGAGGAAGTAACCATAGTAACTTTTCTGTGATTCCATCCATATTCCACCACCAGTGTCTAAAATACTCCTTTTTTCGGTCACACTGATGATCAAAGGATTATGTTTACATCAAATTAAAGACGCCTTGACTTCTCCCCCCAAAATGCGATGAGTCAGTTCTAATTTGGTATGGTCACCCCTCGCTCAGCTTAAATTACCAAGGACGCCCTTTTGGAAGGCATCTTTCAATGGTTTTTCACCTGAGCGAAAATTTTATAAGAAGATTCTAAATGTAATACTCTCTGCAAACAACAGCAACAACGCTACCAACAACAAAACAAAAAGCAAAACAAAGGAAAAACAAAACGACCACAACAATGAATAAAAATAGCTTTGTCAAATTCAAGTTAGCGTATTGCACGATGAAGCTCGTTAGTAAAGTATATCATAAACCTTTTCTAATTACATTTTTGTGAGAACAATAATGCATCGCTTCTGGTACATCTGCTGGCACTTGTCATTTATTTACATAGGTTCCACAGTTGTAGAGAATAATCCTGCAGTGGTATCAAAGAGGTTCAACTCAGTTAAATCCTAAATTCAGTGTTTAATTTTTATGTGAACAATTGCCTTTTAGCTCATCAGAGGATCCTGATAGATCTGGCGAGTATGATCACAGAAAGTCTAAGGAGCGAGCTTCATGATAAATGTATCTTAATTCATAATTGACGTGCGTTCTGTTCAGTGATAGATCACAGAAGACGTCACAATGTGAAAAGAAAAGAAAAACAGTGGCACACGAGGCGCAGCTGAAGAGTCACTGATGTATCCGTGAATTCTTTCAAACAAAAACTGGTAAAAAAAGTACACAAGTTGATAAACGGAAAAAGAAAACCGGGGAAATATACCCGCAACTCTAACCTATGTGGCACTTTTTTATTTATTTTTAAGGTTCTTACCACATTTTGACGTTGTTATGATCTATAACCGACTGAAAAGACCTGGGAATCGGATCGAATTATTGAATGTAATCATTATTATATCAGAAAAGTACAAAAGTTGCCATGCACTGCCATGAAATTAGCACGGTAGCCCCTTCTTTTTTCGAAGACAGATAAATCTCTTAAATACGACAATTAATCTATTAAGTCTGACAAAATCTCAAAGAAGGTTTATTTCAGAAAAATAGTCGCTTGATAATTGAAAAAAAATCATTCTTAATTCCCTCTTTAACCTCACAAAAACAACTTTATGAAAAGGAAACGTAAAACTCCCACTGAAATTCAGTACAAATATTTCATCTGGAGGCAAGATATCCTTTACATTTTTGCTTCACTGAGTTACTTAAAAAATGTCTTTACTTTAATAAATCGTGTGAAAGTGACCAGAAATTCTTCAATATATTTTCATAGTGTTGTTCTGTTAGCAAAAAAGTTTTGTTCTTTCTGGAAAAAAAAGAATTCTTTTTAATTCCTTCAGGATATTACCGTACGAAGGTTATGCCACAGAGGCAATTTTTGGTTTTCTGCAGTTAGTATGCGCTTAAATTAAGAAGATCTCTAAGATTCCCATACCTTATGCATCGTAGGCTCTTCATTATCTGAAGAATAACTATGTTATGGGGTAACTTTGGGAACATTGTGCAACAAATGGAAAAAAAAAAATTGGGGATGAGATCTTTACCGTTCTTTCGATTTGGCACTTGACCAGCATAAACAAACGAACAAATTTCAAACGAACAAATTACCAAAAAAATCAGATTGCAGTGTTATAAAGCCAACGTGCATTCAGTTTGTTTATCTTTTTGGTTGTGCGTGGATCTTGAGTTTCTTCCTTGCCCGTGAGGGGCATTGACAGAATGACGGAATTCGAAATTACGAAGCTTTTAGTCCTGGCACTGGATTTCTATGGTCGTTATCATTATTCTTGATGCAATTTAAACTATGATAGATGTTTAACTAAAGATGTTCATACTTATGAATCATTCTCACGTAGGTCTGATTGTTTTACAGCTTTTGAAAAGGAACTCGATGGTATTCTGGATGAAGGAAATTTCCATGCTATCAAACAAAACGTTACTCCAAAAACCCTGTCAAGGTGTCAAACTAATACCTTACTTAAAGCTTTCCAGGTTGGTCTTGTTACTTTATCTTAACCGATTTTACCGGCATACTTTACCTAAGGCTGTTTCGACAGACCAACTGACAAAAGTGATTCTTAATTACTGTTGTTGAGAAGACTTTGTCTGCAAAAATCTGCGTGGATTGCCTTCAAAAACCGTTCCGAAGGTTAGGCTTAAAAACGGTTCCGAAGGATCTCGAGATAAGTTTAGGTTCAGAGCCGTTGCAAAGGATCTAGATATTAGTTTAATTAGCTTAATGGTATTTCGCTCGACCAAAATAGGTAGCAGAGTAGGTTTAGCGGTGACAAGACAAGTTTGTAAACACTTGGATCATCTTTAAAAGCATAGTGGGCGCTTCAGCCGAGCCTTAAAGTAAAAGATGAAATGATTAAAGTTTTGCCCTCGTGGGAAAGCAGAAGAATCCATCTCGAAGATGGGTTTTTCAGATGAAGCGTACAAAGAGATGGAAGATACTCTCAAAGGAAGGTTTGGAGAGGAGAGAAGACGACTTCAAAATTATCTTGAAGAATTAAAGAATATTTAATCTATTTAAGAAGGAAATGTGCAAGAGCTCGAGAAGTTTGCCGATACCCTTTATAGCACAGCGGTAACCCTTCGCGAACATTAGTAATACCGTGAACTTGAACCTGGAGGCCTCCCCTTCAATATGGTGTCGGTGAAGATTCCACAGACTATGTTCTGCAGATTTTGCAGATAAGTAAAAGAGCACAGTCGACAAGAATGTCTTAAAGATCTGAGAGACTGAATTACTGAGGAATCAGAGTATCAAGTGAAAGCCTCAGAAACCACCAAAGGGCTTGCTGCCAAAGGAAAAATCAAGAGGGAAGAGAGAAGATCTAACAGTCAAGCCTTTACAACCTTGAAGTCAAAGTGTGACGTATATCAAGGAAACCACTCGATCAAAAGCTGCGAGAGGTTCAAATCCATGGGCGTGGATTATCTTTGAAAAGTCTCGAAGGATAAGCAGCCATGCTTTCATTGTTTGGCGAACAATTACTAAGGGAGAAACTGTAGAAGAACAAAGGAATGCGGATTGAATGGCTATCAAGGGAACCAAGGCCGATTTCTGCTTAAATTGGAAAGAAGCTCGTACTCAAACTGCAAGCATGAAAAAGACCTCGAATGGTTAACGTCCTTATCAAGGTTACATAAAGGAATCGATGAGCATGCCCACATGACGACGCTTGTCTCTCCCCAACAGGACTAATCGCCTCACTTCGAACAGTATCTGTCTAGATTTCTGAAAATGACTAAAGGATCAAGGTAAATGCCCGCTTGAATGATGTAGGTAGTGTACCGTATGTTAATGAGGAGTTAGCTATAGTGCTCAGATTATCTGCAAAATATGAAGAAGTCGAAGTAAACGTCCTAAATGACACTGTTCAGATATTTGACGCGATACTGGTTAAAATGAACTTAGAATGCTGTGATGGAAACATCAGAATTCCTATTGAAGCTCTGACGTGTCTCCAGGGAGTAACTGGAAGTTACAACGCAGTGGATTGGTCGAAGTACCAAGATCGATGGCTTTACTTACGTGTCTGCAGATATCCTGAACCAGCAGCTGACCCCATAGTTGATCTCCTTATTTGTCAAAACCAGATTGATCTTCACTTCGCACAAACTGACGTTAGAGGAAAACTGGGTGAGCGAATGCCTATACTAGGGCCGTTGGGTTCGTATATCGGCTGTCAAGACGGAAAGCGTAAATGAAGATTCACAGATCTAATCTGGCCTACACCTTTTTTAGGGGTTGACCATTTAACTTTTGAGGGGGGCGGGGGTGGGTGATTTCTGGTCATCAAGAAATTTTTTTCTAGCAATCTGCTGTGCAGGATATTTTTTTTTCCGAATTTTTGGTACATTTTTTCTGTTACATTTGGGCTGTATGCAATTTTTTTCTTCCAACAAGCGCTTGCAGGAAATGTTTTTTCAAAATCACCCAACCCCCCCTCAAAAGTTAATTGGTCGGCCCCTTAGCAGATCAAGAGGATACTGGCCGTTAGGTATGGTGATTGCGGTTTTCTGCTGGAAAAGATCGGCACGTGGTTGTAGCCAAAACTCAAATGGGCCAGAGAGCTGTTGTCAGACCCATATCCAAATACATTTTATTGGAATCCAGCTAGACAAAACGTCCTTCAGGAGTTTCATAAGTCATATAGTAGAAAATGTTGAAAATACTTTGATACCAAAAAACTGTGCGGAATGAATGAAAAAACAGTTCCGAAAGATCTCGAGACAAGTTTAGGTTTAGAGCTGTTCAGAACGATTTCGATATTAGTTTTAGTGTTTATTTTTGGTGTTTCGTCCGACCAACTGTGGTTTGGTTTCACTAATACTCGTTAGCTCTTCATGCTCATTCTACTCTCTCTCAAACATTTAACTTCAATCTACAAACAATTGAAACGTGTTTACTCTCGTTGTACAGACTTGTTCCTTAATCAAGCTGAATTATCATTGGCTTTCAGCAATATATCGGTTACACCACACGCCATCTTCACCAACGCATACAGGAGCAGAAAGCCTCGGTCATTGGCAAGCATATGAAGGAAGTCCACGGTGAAGCGTTCACTGACCTAGCCGAAATGTTTCCGTTCTTAAGAAATTCCGAGGAAAACTGGACTGTCTTATTCAGGAAATGCTATTTATTCGTGAACGGAAACCGAAGTTAAACACGCAGTCGGACTCAATACGTGCAAAAGTATTTATTTAAACATATACCGCACACACTGACACGTCAAACACCAATGACAACGAAACACTTATTATCTAATGTACTCTATCACCTTTGTTTGTATTTAATCTCGGAACTACAACTAACACCCCTACTTGATAATGGAGTCAAGATGACTTCGAAACGTCGTAATTTTATTCCTCTAACATTTATTATCAAATGTATTTCCAAATGTTCTTTCAGTAATATCTGTATAATTTTGTTTCAATTGGTTATCGAGACTTCGTTGTTCTAATTTACAACAGGCAATAAGAATATTTTCTATCATTCACAAGAAAGTAGAGCTAATATGAAGTCAAACATTATCATTGATTTAAACAGAGCCTTATGATTAAGGTAATAACTCTATTTCTTTTCTCCACAAGGTCACCGAAAAACTCAGAGGGTTAGCACATGAAGAAAACCCGGAGAAAGATGATATAGAAAAGTTGGAAAAATCTTTGAATGAGTTCACATCAACCTTGATAGACCCTCTAAAAACCAAAGCACTCGAAGATGTAGGACATGAAGGAAGCCCGGAGGAAGGTGTTAGAGAAAAGTTGAAAAACGTCTTTCCCGAAATACTACTGTCAAGTTGTTTTGACCATGTGATAGACAAAGCAATTGATACGAAGCAGAAGAAGGTATTACACAAAAGATAACAGAGTGTCTTATTAATACTTTATACTATCCCTCATCCTTAAGATTGATTCTAGCGGGAAGGCTTTTGCACATGTGGGCACATTGGCTCCCTTTCCAACATGTAATATATAAATATATATATATATATAGTATATGGTATGTTATTCACCAGACGGAAGGTCCGTATCGGGAAAAACTGTGCCCAAGGTCTCGAAACAGTACTCAATCATTAATTAGTATGATTCACTCTTGGGCGAAGTCAACGGATGGAAATGGATCGACTACGAGAGTTGTACTCCTTTACTTCCGGAAGGCATTTGATCTGATTGACCATCATGTTCTGGCGCGGAAGCTTTCCTCCTACGATATTCCAAGGCCGATTTTGTGCTGGATCATGGACTTTTTAACGAACCGTAAGCAAAGGATAAAACTGAGTCGCGATTGCTTCTCGGAGTGGGAAGCTGTTCCTGCAGGGGTGCCACAGGGGACGAAATTGGGCCCCTGGCTGTTCCTTATCATGATAAATAATCTTTCTGTAGCAGACACAACTATTTGGAAATACGTTGATGACACCACTCTTGCCGAATCAGTATTGAAGAATGAGTCTAGCTACATGCAATTACGTGTAAATGAACTTGTAAGACAGTCAGAAGTTGATGGTTTCCAATTCAATGAGTCTAAATGTAAAGAACTGAGAATATCATTCTCCAGATCAGGTAGTCTGTTTGATCATATTACTATCAATGACAAGCAAATCGAAGTTGTTTCATCTGCAAGGTTGTTAGGAGTGATAGTCTCGGACAACCTCAGGTGGAACGCACATGTAGAATCTATATGCAAAAAGGCTGCGAAGCGTCTGTACTTCCTAAAACAGCTAAAGCGCGCTAAAGTTCCATCTGAGGATATGCTACTTTTCTATACGACATGTATACGCCCTGTATTAGAATATGCGTGCCCAGTTTTTCATCATTCTTTGCCGCAATATCTGTCCAGTGAAATGGAAAGGTTGCAAAAACGCGCGTTGCGGATGATTCAACCTGACTTATCCTACGCTGAGGCTCTAGTAGCTCTTGACGTTGCGTCACTGTACGAGAGGAGGGAGATCTTGCGTGATGCTCAATTTGATCAGATTGTAAGGGACGAAAACCACAAGCTCCATGATCTACTGCCTCCACGCAACGAGTCCACCTATCGCACCCGCAGCCAGAGATACTTCAAGCTACCGATTTGTAAGACAAATAGGTTCAAAAACACATTTATCATGGCGAACAGTTTTAATTGTTAGTAGCTATCTTAATTATCTGTATTTTAGTTTTTGACACTTCTCTTATTGTATTTTATTGTAGATTACACTTTGTAGCTTTTATTGTAGTTATCTTAGAGTAAGTGATAATTTATTTCCATTGTAAAGTAAGTCGTATTTCAGCCGGCCCGGGGGCTGCAATGATTTTACTCCCTAATAAAGCTATCTATCTATCTATCTATCTATCTATCAAAACAAGGGCACAGTTTTTCCCAATACGGACCGACCTAGGGTGGTAACATAATTTTTTTAACACTTGGCAGGATGCTTGCCAAAAGAACCCGGATGATTTAGGGCTACTATTACGAGTTTTATCACAGGAAGATCCTCCTTAAACCGGAAATTTTGTAAAAGGCTTCCAAAATAACTTTGAGACATTTTCCAATAAGTATCTGTCACGATCTGACACCTGTCAGTTCGAGAGGAAAAAAAGCGCATGTTCGCTTTTGAGTAAACAGCAATAATAATCGCATGGTAAACTCACAGGTGCTCTTAAATGACCAAACCGACGATCTTCTCTCAAAAGCACTCAGAGATCTTACGGAAAGTATTGTTTATTTCCAACGAAGGTTGATCTTCGAAGATTTACCTCTGCTCAGTTTTTAATGTCACGGAAAGTCAAATTGTAAGTGAATACAAATGTGTGTTTTGGAGTTTTGAGATAGACACACGGGGATTTGATGCGTATTTAAGTCATCGAATTCCTTCGGTTTCTGTTGTGAAATTTACGGTGGAAATGTCCAAATTCAAAAGACTTGCAAAGAACAATTATAAGCGAAAGCGTATCGAAAGAACATCTTAAATCTTTACTCAAAGTTTCACAGACGGACAAATGTTTTGGAGAATTCAGATGTATGAATGTATGAGAGTCAAATTGATTAATGTATTTGTTAACTGCAAATGCATGCACCTCTCGTTTTACGTTTTTAGTTACTTTTAGAGAAGGATTCTTAAATTTCAAATGGTTTTTAGGCTGCGTGTCAATATTTTTAAAAACAAATTCAGTACAACGAAGTTTATTTCTGCGGAAAAACCAAAGTGATTTGAGGGAGAGAAGAGAGAATTAATGTACATGTTATTTATTGGCGGAAACCCTGTTGTGAGGCTGGAAAGTAAGTAAATATAAAAGAAGGCACTTAGTCAAACAACTTGCACCAAAAAGTACTGCTCAACAAAATTATATTCTTTTAGTGCTATTTGCAAAAGAGATTGATAATTTGCATGTAAGTAAGGCGGCATTTGCCAAAAGTATTATGTCAATTTAGCGGCATCGGTTTTTACGATAGTGATAACTACTAAACAGAAATACGAATAAGGATACTTTTTCGGTTTGCTCTCTTCCTAGTGATAACTTTCCTTGCGCAAGTAAGCGATTTTAAGCTCAATAATCTGTCTGTCTGTGATGCGATGAGTCAGTTCTAATTTGGTATGGTCACCCCTCGCTCAGCTTAAATTACCAAGGACGCCCTTTTGGAAGGCATCTTTCAATGGTTTTTCACCTGAGCGAAAATTTTATAAGAAGATTCTAAATGTAATACTCTCTGCAAACAACAGCAACAACGCTACCAACAACAAAACAAAAAGCAAAACAAAGGAAAAACAAAACGACCACAACAACGAATAAAAATAGCTTTGTCAAATTCAAGTTAGCGTATTGCACGATGAAGCTCGTTAGTAAAGTATATCATAAACCTTTTCTAATTACATTTTTGTGAGAACAATAATGCATCACTTCCGGTACATCTGCTGGCACTTGTCATTTATTTACATAGGTTCCACAGTTGTAGAGAATAATCCTGCAGTGGTATCAAAGAGGTTCAACTCAGTTAAATCCTAAATTCAGTGTTTAATTTTTATGTGAACAATTGCCTTTTAGCTCATCAGAGGATCCTGATAGATCTGGTGAGTATGATCACAGAAAGTCTAAGGAGCGAGCTTCATGATAAATGTATCTTAATTCATAATTGACGTGCGTTCTGTTCAGTGATAGATCACAGAAGACGTCACAATGTGAAAAGAAAAGAAAAACAGTGGCACACGAGGCGCAGCTGAAGAGTCACTGATGTATCCGTGAATTCTTTCAAACAAAAACTGGTAAAAAAAGTACACAAGTTGATAAACGGAAAAAGAAAACCGGGGAAATATACCCGCAACTCTAACCTATGTGGCACTTTTTTATTTATTTTTAAGGTTCTTACCACATTTTGACGTTGTTATGATCTATAACCGACTGAAAAGACCTGGGAATCGGATCGAATTATTGAATGTAATCATTATTATATCAGAAAAGTACAAAAGTTGCCATGCACTGCCATGAAATTAGCACGGTAGCCCCTTCTTTTTTCGAAGACAGATAAATCTCTTAAATACGACAATTAATCTATTAAGTCTGACAAAATCTCAAAGAAGGTTTATTTCAGAAAAATAGTCGCTTGATAATTGAAAAAAAATCATTCTTAATTCCCTCTTTAACCTCACAAAAACAACTTTATGAAAAGGAAACGTAAAACTCCCACTGAAATTCAGTACAAATATTTCATCTGGAGGCAAGATATCCTTTACATTTTTGCTTCACTGAGTTACTTAAAAAATGTCTTTACTTTAATAAATCGTGTGAAAGTGACCAGAAATTCTTCAATATATTTTCATAGTGTTGTTCTGTTAGCAAAAAAGTTTTGTTCTTTCTGGAAAAAAAAGAATTTTTTTAATTCCTTCAGGATATTACCGTACGAAGGTTATGCCACAGAGGCAATTTTTGGATTTCTGCAGTTAGTATGCGCTTAAATTAAGAAGATCTCTAAGATTCCCATACCTTATGCATCGTAGGCTCTTCATTATCTGAAGAATAACTATGTTATGGGGTAACTTTGGGAACATTGTGCAACAAATGGAAAAAAAAAATTGGGGATGAAATCTTTACCGTTCTTTCGATTTGGCACTTGACCAGCATAAACAAACGAACAAATTTCAAACGAACAAATTACCAAAAAAATCAGATTGCAGTGTTATAAAGCCAACGTGCATTCAGTTTGTTTATCTTTTTGGTTGTGCGTGGATCTTGAGTTTCTTCCTTGCCCGTGAGGGGCATTGACAGAATGACGGAATTCGAAATTACGAAGCTTTTAGTCCTGGCACTGGATTTCTATGGTCGTTATCATTATTCTTGATGCAATTTAAACTATGATAGTTGTTTAACTAAAGATGTTCATACTTATGAATCATTCTCACGTAGGTCTGATTGTTTTACAGCTTTTGAAAAGGAACTCGATGGTATTCTGGATGAAGGAAATTTCCATGCCATCAAACAAAACGTTACTCCAAAAACCCTGTCAAGGTGTCAAACTAATACCTTACTTAAAGCTTTCCAGGTTGGTCTTGTTACTTTATCTTAACCGATTTTACCGGCATACTTTACCTAAGGCTGTTTCGACAGACCAACTGACAAAAGTGATTCTTAATTACTGTTGTTGAGAAGACTTTGTCTGCAAAAATCTGCGTGGATTGCCTTCAAAAACCGTTCCGAAGGTTAGGCTTAAAAACGGTTCCGAAGGATCTCGAGATAAGTTTAGGTTCAGAGCCGTTGCAAAGGATCTCGATATTAGTTTAATTAGCTTAATGGTATTTCGCTCGACCAAAATAGGTAGCAGAGTAGGTTTAGCGGTGACAAGACAAGTTTGTAAACACTTGGGACCATCTTTAAAAGCATAGTGGGCGCTTCAGCCGAGCCTTAAAGTAAAAGATGAAATGATTAAAGTTTTGCCCTCGTGGGAAAGCAGAAGAATCCATCTCGAAGATGGGTTTTTCAGATGAAGCGTACAAAGAGGTGGAAGATACTCTCAAAAGAAGGTTTGGAGAGGAGAGAAGACGACTTCAAAATTATCTTGAAGAATTAAAAACCGAAGTTAAACACGCAGTCGGACTCAATACGGGCAAAAGTATTTATTCAAACATATACCGCACACACTGACACGTCAAACACCAATGACAACGAAACACTTATTATCTAATGTACTCTATCACCTTTGTTTGTATTTAATCTCGGAACTACAACTAACACCCCTACTTGATAATGGAGTCAAGATGACTTCGAAACGTCGTAATTTTATTCCTCTAACATTTATTATCAAATGTATTTCCAAATGTTTTTTCAGTAATATCTGTATAATTTTGTTTCAATTGGTTATCGAGACTTCGTTGTTCTAATTTCTAACAGGCAATAAGAATATTTTCTATTATTCACAAGAAAGTAGAGCTAATATGAAGTCAAACATTATCATTGATTTAAACAGAGCCTTATGATTAAGGTAATAACTCTATTTCTTTTCTCCACAAGGTCACCGAAAAACTCAGAGGGTTAGGCCATGAAGAAAACCCGGAGAAAGATGATATAGAAAAGTTGGAAAAATCTTTGAATGAGTTCACATCAACCTTGATAGACCCTCTAAAAACCAAAGCACTCAAAGATTTAGGACATGAAGGAAGCCTGTCAAGTTGTTTTGACCATGTGATAGACAAAGCAATTGATACGAAGCAGAAGAAGGTATTACACAAAAGATAACAGAGTGTCTTATTAACACTTTATACTATCCCTCATCCTTAAGATTGATTCTAGCGGGAAGGCTTTTGCACATGTGGGCACATTGGCTCCCTTTCCAACATGTAATATATAAATATATATATATATATATATATATATAGTATATGGTATGTTATTCACCAGACGGAAGGTCCGTATCGGGAAAAACTGTGCCCAAGGTCTCAAAACAGTACTCAAAACAAGGGCACAGTTTTTCCCAATACGGACCGACCTAGGGTGGTAACATAATTTTTTTAACACTTGGCAGGATGCTTGCCAAAAGAACCCGGATGATTTAGGGCTACTATTACGAGTTTTATCGCAGGAAGATCCTCCTTAAACTGGAAATTTTTTTAAAAGGCTTCCAAAATAACTTTGAGACATTTTCCAATAAGTATCTGTCACGATCTGACACCTGTCAGTTCGAGAGGAAAAAAAGCGCATGTTCGCTTTTGAGTAAACAGCAATAATAATCGCATGGTAAACTCACAGGTGCTCTTAAATGACCAAACCGACGATCTTCTCTCAAAGGCACTCAGAGATCTTACGGAAAGTATTGTTTATTTCCAACGAAGGTTGATCTTCGAAGATTTACCTCTGCTCAGTTTTTAATGTCATGGAAAGTCAAATTGTAAGTGAATACAGATGTGTGTTTTGGAGTTTTGAGATAGACACACGGGCATTTGATCCGTATTTAAGTCATCGAATTCCTTCGGTTTCTGTTGTGAAATTTACGGTGGAAATGTCCAAATTCAAAAGACTTGCAAAGAACAATTATAAGCGAAAGCGTATCGAAAGAACATCTTAAATCTTTGCTGAAAGTTTCACAGACGGACAAATGTTTTGGAGAATTCAGATGTATGAATGTATGAGAGTCAAATTGATTAATGTATTTGTTAACTGCAAATGCATGCACCTCTCGTTTTACGTTTTTAGTTACTTTTAGAGAAGGATTCTTAAATTTCAAATGGTTTTTAGGCTGCGTGTCAATATTTTTAAAAACAAATTCAGTACAACGAAGTTTATTTCTGCGGAAAAACCAAAGTGATTTGAGGGAGAGAAGAGAGAATTAATGTACATGTTATTTATTGGCGGAAACCCTGTTGTGAGGCTGGAAAGTAAGTAAATATAAAAGAAGGCACTTAGTCAAACAACTTGCACCAAAAAGTACTGCTCAACAAAATTATATTCTTTTAGTGCTATTTGCAAAAGAGATTGATAATTTGCATGTAAGTAAGGCGGCATTTGCCAAAAGTATTATGTCAATTTAGCGGCATCGGTTTTTACGATAGTGATAACTACTAAACAGAAATACGAATAGGGATACTTTTTCGGTTTGCTCTCTTCCTAGTGATAACTTTCCTTGCGCAAGTAAGCGATTTTAAGCTCAATAATCTGTCTGTTAATCGATGCAAAAGTTCGAATGCCCTGAGGTTGCCCGAAAGTTGCTGCAGCTTCGAATTAATCGACGCATAATTGCTTTCTTTCGCAAATGAGTTTCCATTATTCACACTAATTATAGAATCATCTTTGGAGAACATGCATGCTAAAATGCAAATGAAACGTCATAGAAATAAGAGAAAAACCACTGTGTTTCTTTCTGTTAAATGATGATTTATTATTAAAGAAAACTTTTTTATTTAGACGTGAAGTTTTCTTCCGGATCCAAATGCGTTTTTAGTTCAGCTGCTTTGCCTTCTACATAATCCTTTCCTAAGGATACCCAAGCTTGGGCTACCTTTGTTATGATCAGAAATATATTTTACAGAGGCCAAAATGTTTTTGATCCGAAACATAGTAATATGATAGGTTTCCACTATGAATTTATGTTGGACAACATACAATGCTACCCATATTCAGTATTAAGAATTCGGAATTTTCGACCTCTAAAAAAATTTGGAGTGACATGGTTAATCAAAATCTGTTCTGAATTGTCAGGAATAACCTCAACTTTGGAATTCTGGTTGCTTATGCTAAGCTTAGACCAAAAAAGATTAAAAGGCAATACATTCCTTGGGCTTGACAGAGATTTGTTGAAAGTGCAATTTTTAAAGCAAATTTGAGGTTTTAACCCTGGGATTTGATGTGAGAGTTCTCATACCCCAAAGATTAAGCAGGTTAGTGAACAAATTTTTGAACGTTACAATCTGCGAAAGTTTGAAAGAAATCAGTGGTATGGTATGCTTAACGCTTACCTGGTCCTCTCGTAGACAAACTTTTTCTTAACAGTGAGTTCTGCACTGCCACACGTTGCTTGACATTGCAGATGGTTTGACCACCAAATGACGTAACGCAGAACTTTAAGATTAAGACTCTCTACAAACCTCACCCTTGCTTCAGCATTGTTAGTTTTCTTAAATGTACATTTAACAAATAGATTGTAGACTATGTTACCGCGCGTCTGTTCTGTAATAGATCAGAAGTGACGTCAAAATATGGTAAGGAAAGAAAAAGTGGCGTACTAGGCGTACCCGAGTGTGTCATTGATGTGTCGCAAGAATACTTGTAAATAAGAATGGATCAAAATTTTGTCAATAGTTGCATGAGACTCTCCTGTACTGGATTATAAGTAAGGACCAATCCACACCTAGCTTATGGTATAAAGTAATACAACAACGATTTTTTTTCGCAGTTCATCGCTCACCCAGCGGTGTATAACTTGCTCAACTCTACATGGTACGGCTCTTTTTCCCCAGTAAGAAAAAAATCATGGCGGAAACCTGGACGCTGGGGATACTTTTTTCTCAACCTCTGGACAGTGTTTGACTTCCTCTTATTTCCATTGCTCTTTGCCATTTTCTTCACGGTGCATTTGTTTAAACAGGTCTTGAGGAACAGGAGAGGTTTGTGATATCGTTTAGTAGCATTATTAAGGTAGTTGAAATCGTAGAGTACTAGATGGTAGTGCGTGTGTACTTTGCGTAGTAAGCTGTGGTAGTCAAGAGATTTAAAATTTCTATATGAGACACCCCTCCACAGAATGATCATTTTCCTACTTGGTTCCGGAGAGAACAAAAAAGTATTACAAGCAGTTGTTATAACTCAAATTGAGAAATGTTTTACGCGGTTATATATTCTTATGGCTTTCAAATCTTTCTTCACTGCTCGGAAGAGTTATTGGCGTTATGATTTAAATGTTTCACTTCTGTTACAAGTATCTCGGAAGAGGACATATATGGTGAGGATGGGCTGATTTTTGTTTCTAGATTTCCATAGACCGTTTAAGATTTTGTTCTAATAATTTTTGACAAACGATCAGTACTGTCGGAGTTTTCCCTCGAGAGTCTCTATTCTAAGCTAGAGCCGGTCAGAAGTGTTACTGACATTATAGTTTAAATGTTTCACTTCTGTTACAGGTGTCGTGGAACAGGACATATTTGGTGAGGATGGGTTTATTTTGGTAGCTAGATTTCCACAGACCGTTTAAGATTTTGTTCCAATAATTTTTGATAGACGGTCAGTGCTGTCGGAGGTTTCTTTCGAGAGTCTACATTCTAAGCTAGAGCTGGTCGGAAATGTTACTGACTTTATAGTTTAAATGTTTCACTCCTGTTACAGATATCGAGGAAGAGGACGTCGACATATATGGTGAGAACGGGTTAATTTTGCTAGCTAGATTTCCATAGACCGTTTAAGGTAACATAGAAGGAAAAGAAATATATTTTTTTCGATTTCCTGAAAATTTAATTTCTGATATGAAAATTTTATTTAGATATCTTTTTTACTTCAGGAGATATGAAATAAGAAGTATTTCGAGAGTAGAACGAAAGGTGCGAGATTGATTACACTTCATGTTAACTTGATCTCGTCACCTACTTAACGATTTTAAACCACTCTTGATTTTCAATGCACACTGTACAGTTTTGTATAGTTCTGAAATCGCTCATTCGTTATTAAATATACCTACCCTAGTTCTTTCCGAAAACTAAATCCATGGAGAGATTGTTTTTGTAATTCAAGTGTTGTTTACAAGCTGTTATCATATCCAAAAGCGACAAGTTCCTTTTGCCGCTCTGGAAAAAGGAAAATTTTATCGCAGATTGCATCGGAGCGGAAATATACTTCCCCGATAGTGATAGGGGTTCTTACCAGACTCAGAGAGATTCAGTGGCCAGAGTATATTTCTATCGAAGTTTCCGTGGGCGCTAGTTCGGGAATAATACCGCCGACGGTCCATCATCATTCGCTTGGCATTGCACTCCGAGCATCGAACGTCGAAAAGCTGTGTTGCGTTTCTAGGGTAGCCCTCCTTCCTCAGCCTGAACTCTTTCCTTCTCTTTTTTCTGGTAGAATCACCTTCCATATTGACACAAACAGCTCCATATTCACGCGTGTTACACTTAACCTGCTAGACCTAACTCCATACAGATTGTGTCTGCTCTTTGCTTTCTTGCACGTATCAAGCGCCGATAGGGAAAACAGTGTCAAATGGCTTGCTTCAATGTGATTGGATAACAGCCTTCACTAGCATGAAGTGGGAACGCCTTTATGTAAACAAACGCTGACGCATTGAAAACCTGCAAGTCGCTTTTTCTCTTAAAGTGTTTTCGCTCGAGTTCTGAACTTTGAAGAGTTAATTCTCGGCCAATATTCGGCCAATTTTCGTGATATTTGGAGAAAATGTCAGAAATGCAATGAACCCCAAAAGTTTGCCTGGGAATTTTGATTTTTTCCTTTACTATTTGAGATATTGCCTCTACATGGAAAACTTTGTTAAAAAAGAGAGAAGGTGTCAACCAAAAGCGTTGTGAAATAAACTCATCTTGAAGAAAGTCTCTCCAAGAAAGAATAAGCTCCCATTCTCTTCAATGGCAAGAATGAAAGAAAATAAACGAAATATCCGAAATCCGTGTTTATTAAGCTTCGAGAATATGTGTACTTTTATATGGATTGCGCGAATAATTTTCACGCTTTTCGGTTTGAATGAAAACGCTAATTTTCCTTCTGTGATACCTTAAGAACTTTTTTTGAATAATTTTTGACAGATCTATTAGTGCTGTTGGAGTTGTCTTTCGAGAGTCTCCATTCTAGGCAAGTGTCTCGCTTATTTTCTTCCAGAGAAATACAAGGACTACTTCACGACTCCTTATTTCATCTTTTTTCGCGACACGCTGAGCTATCTTACCCTCCTTGGTCTTCACTTCGCCATTTGCCTGTTTCCTTCAACAATTTCCTTCAGTGGACTAGAATGGGTTATCTTTGTTTTCTTCCTGGGACGCATTTTAATGGAGGTGAATCAGTTTATTGCCGCTACAAAGCCAGGGGTAAAAGCATGTACAATAAGGAGGGGAAATAATGATGGACTCAACCACATAGAAGAAAATGAGACTGCAGAAGATGACAATATCTGGCTTAACAAGTTTATTGGTTACTTCAGGTATTCCAGATTTTGATCGGCCTATTTGACTTTCAGAAATTACTAGCGAGGTTCACATACATGTAGATGACATACATCTATGCGACCAGTGAACCCTTGAGTTTAAGTGGCAGAAAAAATGTTTACCATGTTGACTAAGGTAACGAAATGGACCACTATTGCCAGGTTGGGTGCAACACTATGGGCCACTATTCATTTCTTAGAGTTGTATAAAGTGATAAACTTTGATAAAGTGCACCGTTTTCAATGCGTGGGTGCATCAGTAGGAGCCGGTATTCAGTGTTTTGTCGCCTAGTGTAGTCGTGCCCCCTTCCCTTCCACGGAGAAACGGAAGGGAGGGAACCTTTTACGTGTTATATGGCGTCACTCTAATGCATGAAAATATATGATAATTTTTTTTATTGGTTAACCGTTTTGTCGATCCTTACGTGAATTCTGATTGGTTCGAGCTGGTTGTTTTCTCGTGCCTTCATGGTTACCTTTCCGGACAACAGCGATCTACGACGAGGTTTAAATGAGCTTTGTGCGACTTTTGGGATAGAGAAATTTCAAGAAGAACAGCAGAAAGCCACAGATATGTTTTTCGAAGGCAACGATGTCTCCATTTCGTTACAAACAGGCCGTGGAAAATCTTATATGTATATATTAAGCCGCGCCAGTGATCAATCGCCTCTCTTCTTTGGGAGAAACCGTTCACTCTACTTTTCCGCCCTTTAAGGCCCTCATGGAAGACCAAGTGTGCCATCTCAATGGACTTGGGCCAAGAGGATTGTCCGCCTTCAACTCTCGGTCTCTTTGCGAATGGTGTTTCGAGAATAAAAAAGCGAGGTCTTTCTTGCAGCCATCCATTCAAATGAAAAATGACTCGCTCCTTCTTCACACTTGCAGCGTAATTCCGTAAAACCTTGACATTCTGCGACGAATAATCCAACTTTCTTAGACGACCGCGTGGACGTTGAAGGGCGATGCTAATCGAACATCGTCCTCTTCTTACATTATATCAAATCTGCTCATGGCTAAGTACGTATCTGAACGCGGACATTGAATTTCAAATTTACCCGAAATAATGGAAAAAATGATTCACTTGAATGTTGTTATTTACCTCGATTACTTTTCACGATCGATAGCAAGTGCCACTTCGCAAAAAACTCTCATCACATAATTTTGCATAGATTACACTGTCGTCATGTAACACGATTCGTGTCAGGTTTTAGTAGACGTTCCCTCCTTCCCTTTTCTTAAAGGGGGGGGGGGGGTGCGCGGCTACATGAAGGCTTAATGTTTTTGGTACGCCATTATGATTCCATGCTCATTGTTTTGCCACATAAATATGGCCACTGTACATTAGCTGGGTGGACCAGTATGCGCCAAAGGTCTTTATTTAAGCACACTGATTTGTATCAGGAGTTGCCTTATTGGTACATATTTAGGCACTGTAGTACATGAGCATCTCTTTATTTTTGGATACACCATCATGCGCCCATGTTATTTTTTAAGGTACGCAAATATGGGTTGCTGCATATTCTTTTTTTTAGGTACCAGCAGGTCATAAATTGGGTTTCACCCATGTCGGGATCCTAAACGTTAAAAATGACTGTGCTGGCGATTGTTCTCGTCGAGAATGGACTTATAAAAGTTTTAAACGCCTCAGTACCTTTAAAACTTACAAGCAAGAGAAAAATAAACAATCAGCATAAAGCTCTTATTTTAATGGTAATCTAGTTTTTTCAATATTTCTCTTGGCGAAAAATGTAACAACATATAGTCTGCATGCTAAGACTGATTCTCTTGCATGTGAATGACATGCGATCTTTGAACTGACTATGTTTAATTATGCTCTTCGAATGCAGTTGATATCCGTTACTTTTATAGTGACCGTTGGAATGTGCTTGACTTCATCACTCTTGTTTTCTACCTCATTACCTTCATCTTACGCATGATCATATGGGGATACTCCACGGACGTGTCAGACAACAGACTTTTGGCTGTGTCGGAGTATTTCTATGGCTTTATTGCCATGTTACTCGCACTGAGAACCTTTGGTCAAGTCGTGGAGTCCGTGCGGAGAATCGGTCCAATACAAATCGCCTTATTCCTTATTATCTGGGATGTGATTACGATATTTTGGCAGGTTTTGTGTATGATTCTGGCCTTTTCTCTGGCCATCACCAAGATTTATGTTGCTGAGAAAGCCTATACCTCTGGAAAAGATTCCGCGGAGAATTTGTGAGTACAGATCGTGATCTTTCTGTATCAGCTCGAAGCTATGAATGACATGTTCTAACTTGCTGGACTTTTTCATTTCTTTTTCAATTTCCGTTAGAGGATAATTGCTTTTGAAAGTAGGTAGCTAGTGGGGTAGAAGAGCTTTCCTTTGATGTTTTGAAGAGGAACCTCATTTGAGTATAGGCGCCCAATGGAAGAAACAGTTGACTAAACGCTAATTCAAGTGAGATTTAGCTTTTCGATGGGAAGACTAACAGGAGCGTAAAACTACTTACATCAGAATGCCAAACTTTCTATAAAAGGTAGTGTTTTAACTATATTTTTAGGACTGTTCGTAAATTTTAACCATTTATTTGCTCCTATCATTTTAAGGGCATGTGGTGAATCAGGGATAGTTTGGTAAGGGTAAAATTGTTGATGTTGTTTTTTATTCTAATTTTTAAAGCTTTACACTGATGTCTTAAATATACCAAAATTCCATATTTTCTTAAAAATTTAATTTTTCGTTTTCAATAAGTCGTGCTAATTTAAAACTCAGGATTGTAGGCGGAAATTGTGAAGCAAGAAAGTCAGCGACCCCGCAGTACGTCAGCTATAGGATTCACTCGTGTTAAACATTGATTAACGGTCGGCTATCTATATGCCTTAGGGAAAGGGAAATTAATTGTAAGGTCTGCCGAGAGACAACAAGTACCGGTTTAGCTTCACCAAAATTTTTCATTTTTCATCATGAAAACTCTCAGAAAGGACGCCGTTACTTTTCGAGGCAGCAGAGTTACGACACAAGGCGCAGAGCTGCGTCTAAAGTAACGATCTTTTGCTCCCATTCCTCTTGCAGTTTCGCGACTTATTTATTTGTCTTCGCTTCTCAAACTCTTTGCAAGGAGCCAGCTATTTAGTTTACTTTGCTAAAAGAGGTACCTTGCGGTTTATCCCGTCTTAAAAAATCCAGTATTTATCGTCCCTGCTTCTGTTTACTTGTGGTATCCCTTACGTTTAAGTTTATCTTAAATATAATGCATTCTAAGACATAAATATGTTGACGTTTGACGTGATAGACCTGACAAATATTCTCGAAAGAAAAATGCTTTGGATCGACGATCGGCAGGGAGCCAAAGCTCTCTATGAGATGATTATATCATAAAGTCCTGTATGGGAGTTAGGCTCCGCTATGTAACTCCGTAAGTAATTGAGCAAATAACTTCTAACCTTTACTTAGTGTTGCTTATGTTATTTTCGTTTTCTGGTAGCGAATTTAGGCCTTTTTGTCGACTTAAAGCTGAACTTTCATCCCACTACTGCCTGTGCGAAGAAGGAAGGGGAGAAACGCTTCCTCAGACCAACAGATTATCCCACTCTCGTAAAATTGCACGATTCTCGGACTAAATTACATCTACTTACTACGAGACTGCATCGCGAAAGTCAGATAGTTGTCCTTCAAGTAAATATTCTATAAAAGTTTTGCACTGTATGGGGTGCTTTTGGGGGTAATTTTGACTTGTATCCAGGCCGACCGTGTCATAACTATCGACGAATTGCACAAAAGGTTCTCGCCGCGGGTTCGAAGGGCTTTAAAGTGGCTGGTTAGTTTAAATTCTCCCTGCATTGATTCCTCAACGGCAGAACCTTTATACAATATTTTTCGATAAACTTGAAAAATGATCCATGAAAGAGAAGTGATATGATTGCTTTCAGGACGCGGATGTTCGGAAGAAGCTGTGGCGGATATTATGCTCTAAATTAAAAAAAAAACTGAATGATTATTTGTGCCAATTCGTTACTCTTGAAACTGTTCTTCAGTTGGTGGAACATGGCGACGCACCTAGGCTGGTCTTTACTGGGTTTACCTGACCAAGATAAGTTGAATTCCGTCGACAGTCGTTCCGTTTATCTGATTTATCTGCTGTACAGCTTCTTCTTAATCATGGTAGTTATTCTTCTCGTTAACATGATGATTGCTTTGCTCTCCAATACCTATCAGCAGGTTCAGGTACTAAACAATCTTTCTACCTTAGCGAAAGTAATTTATTCTTTTCGTGATCCGGAATGGACTCTTTTTGGCATAAGATATCAGATACATTTTTCTTAACTTTGATAAATTTCTATGATCATGCATAATTTTTTTTCGGCTACCAATATTTTAATCCAGCTGGTCAAAAATGTCCATATTATGATACCCAATTGTTTTTTTTTTGCCTGAGCGATGGTCACCCCAAGAGGAGTGGCTCAAGGCTCTCGTGAATGGAATTCCTTTTTCAGTAACCCGTCCGCAAAATTGGATTCGTAGTTTCGGACTGAACATTCAAGAATGAGGTTTTACAGACGAAAATTATGTTTAAGATTGTTTCTTGTTTATGATACATCATAGTTTTTATTCTGCTAAGGGAGTGGTGCCTGTGTTTCCTACACATTGGTACGTCTACTGACTAATAAGTCCTTCTTTGTCTCTCCATTATTAGAATAATTCACTCCAGGAGTGGTCCTTCAAGAGAGCCATTACTGTACGGACTTACAGCTCCTATCATCCGATACCAGTCCCTTTCAACATTTTGTCGGTCCCACTGATAATACTCTGGAGGACACACTTTGACACTCCTGCTTCGGGTGAGGAAGATCGGGTAAGCTGGCAACGCCGTTCTAATTAATTTTGTGAGTTTTGACAGGAGTTATCATTTATGTCTGCTCAGTTATTTTACTTTGCTTTTGATTTGAGCTTTCTCAGAATGGACAGAGTGAGACCCTAAATGAATTGGTGTTCAAGTTACAAACGATCTACTTTGAGAAGTTCGGTTATGAATTTCCCCTAACAGGTAGGGCGATATGCTAGATTTGTTGATGGCCTCGATCACACATTTGTGATGGGGTCATAAAACAAAAAAGGGACGAAAGTGTTGTTGTTCTACTAAAGCCGCAAAGGCTATGAGTATTTCTAAAGAATTTCAAATTATGAAAGATAGCAATACAACAGACGCGTATTGTAATGATTTCGTTAGCTCGATTCAAAACAGGGCGAGGTAATGAGCTGTTTCGTCTCTTTGTTTAGAGGAGAGAAAAATAGATAATTTGATTCAAGAAAATGAAGGAAGTCGGCAAATGACCAATCAGATAGCACGGCAAGTATTCCAACCGCGTGCAAACAAGGAGAACCGTACGTTTGGCCAAGGAGTGAGTGTATTTTAGGCCCATGTTCCACTGAATGTTAATGAGGAGGTTCCCCTACCATAAAGAATCGATCCTTCTCCATCAGAAAACACCGAAACACCTTTGTTTTCTTTTCCTTTTTTGGACATAACAATCCCTTATCTCAAGAAAATTTGAATGTGAGATGATGGAAAGTACATGCTCTGCCTTAATTTTTTTATTCCCTCGAAGCGTTTGAAGCAGACCCGAGATGTGTGTGGTCATGAGTAGTTCACAATGATGTTTTTTATAATCTTTTTTATAATAACACAAAAATAGAATAAAAAGATACCTACGCATAAAGATATACCACAACTAGATTTGCAGACTATTGTAATCATGCTTGTCTGTGTCAATCTCAAGCCTCACATTAGTGTGGGTCCTTCGTGTAACTGAAGTTTTCTTCGATTGTCGTTTAAAGGCGTGGTATGATTCGCAAGGAATTGCTGTCGATGGCTGCCTCTTAACTTACTTGGGAAATAAGTTCTGCCACAAATGCAAAGGAGACGGTCCTGACGAGCCTCACAGTGCTAAATTCAAGTGTCCTTTCACAGCAGAGAAACCTCGACTTGAGGTGAAGTTTTGGTTTATAATTATGATACATATGACCATTCTTCGGGTTGGATGGTATTACTAGAGGAGCTGCTTGCACTAGAAAACAAGCTCCTTCAAGCTGGTCTTTTATCGACGTTGCCTTCCGCTGGTACGTTTGAACTTTTTTCGGGGCTGTCTTAATTGGGGAATTCCCTGTAATTCCAAAATGCTTTCTTTTGTTCACTGCTGCTTATGTTAAATCGGTGATTAGTAACTTTTAGTCAAATCTGTCACAATTTCTCCTCTACTGTAAGGCTATATTACCGACTTCGCGCGAGCAAACAGTCAAAATACCAAGCTTCGCAAAGCAAAAGCCGTCAACTTCAAAAACAGTTTTCGGAGAAATAGTAAGAGGTGCGCTGAGGTACGATACACTCGTAAATAGTCTTATCTATAGGGAATAATAAATTGTACTTTTTAGACAAATGGAAGCAAGGAATAGTAAAAAAGAAATTAGAGAATGAGTTGCGATTGACAGAGATTTGTACCCTCTGAAAAAGTTTTTCTAATTCTTAAAATACATAAATATAAATTGCATATCAAAAATTCAGTGGCCTCAAGTTATTGGGGAAGGCTTTGTATTTCAATTACCATTTTTCTAGTATGCAGAGCTTGGCATTAGGGACTTGGACCTAGACTTGAACTTTCCCCTTCAAAACGCCGCAACCACATGGTAAGGCCACCATATTGGAAATATGAGAGGATCATATTACAAACCTTTGTATGGGAGGTTAGGCTCCGCTCTGTAACTCAGTAAATAATGAAGGAAATAAACTCGAACCATCAGAAAGGCAAAAACTATTTTGATCAGAGCTTCTATAGCTCGTTTCTAAGGGTTTTTTCCATTTCGGTTATAAGCCGTCTCGGCTATGAGCCCCTCTGTTTATACACCCTCCTAAAACCCCTTATGAAGTTGTGTAAGCCCAGGGCTTAGAAGCGGCAGTTTACGTTATGAGGTGTTATAACTTTCTCTTCTTCCTCCTACATTGCTTTCTCAGTGCCTTTATAAAATAGATAAAGTCCACTAAACTACTTTGAGAGCAAACAAAGATATGAGTAATGGAGTCACATGTCACAAGATGAGTTAATAAGTTGGAATATACGCATATCACTGAGATGGTGCGTTAAATCAGAACACCAGGATTGATGGAAAGCTCTCAGAAATAGAGTCCTTGCTTTACAGAGTTTAAGATGCCATCAACATACGTGACCACCGCCTTATGCATTTCTTCTTTATCGCCGTTTTTCTCGTCGTCAGGAAATAAAACGCATGTTCGAAAGATGGACGAGTCGCTTGACAACTGACTTGGACAACGCAAGCCAATATTGTCGGGAAGAAACGTCTTGATTTCAGCTCCGTCATTCGTTCCTCTGGCGCGGTTGAGCCAATACGCCTTGTCCCACTTGTGTTCAGAGACAACATGCAGCTGCAGATTCTCGTCGAAGGTTTTCTCTGTGCCCATAAATTCCTTGTTTAAATCTGAAAGAAGCAGGCCGTCTTGCAATTCCTTGTTGGACGACCACATTTCAGCCTGGATATGAGCCTTCTTTTCTCGAATTGTTCCGAAGGAATTCAGCTTCTTTGATTCCTTGTACCTAGCGATCACACCACAGCGAAAATTTTTACGGCTCAGGAATATCTCGATAGCGAAAGGCTGGGAACCAAGATCACCGATATTTCTAACTGTCCGCGTACCTCCTCCATTAGGAAAAAGTGCAGCTCTCGACATTTTGATTGCTGGGTGACAAACTCCATATTCATCTGTGTCCTCTTTGAGAATGTCCCAACAGTGGTCTGCGTCTTCACTGTCTTGAAATATGTTTTCGTGTCTGATTATGGTTTTCTCCTCGTCCACTGCTATAAACGATCTTGAGGCCTTCAAGGATCGACAAACTGTGCGTGTATTGGCGTCCCAAAATGTCCACGAACCCGACCAGACAGCAAGGACACTGTTACAGAAATTAGTCCACTGAGAAGCTGCGATACTGGCCATATCGACTCACGCCACTAGAGATATCGCACAGCAAATTGTTCGATACGTGCCCCTTCAAAAGTAATTTGAGATCACGTTAAGATAATTGCAAAGTCACAGCCACGCCACCTCGGAAAAATAAAAAACAGTCTGATAATTTGGCTAATGATATAGAAAAATCCTTGAAGCATTGCACAAAAATAAAGGCTGTATAATGACGCTAGAAGGAAGTGTTGCAGAAGATTTGTTCACATGCAAAACAGAAAACACGTCGCATCTCACATATTTATTAGCTTGTGTACAGCTGCCCCCATCCTCTAAAAGAAAATCGGGAGGGGCACCCTTCTCGCTGTACGCAGGCTAGTAAACTACAAGCTGAAAGTGCTATTTATTAATGGTCAAGTAAAATTACCACGCTTTTTTCAAAGCTAGACCTGTTCTTCACGTACCTCTATAATGGGGTTGTTTTTTCAGTCTCCTCTGACGGCATGAAATCGATCAAGTACTTCAAAGGTCAGAGATCGTTCTAACGAAGGGTTAACGCTCGAAACATCAGCTTTCAGAACTCTTTGCGGTGGCCAATTTACGTTATCAACTCTCTTGATAAAACCCCGATTAGTTCAAAGATCGTGTGCTGAATAATCCTCCATGGTTCACCTTTGACCATCAAGTGAGGTACTACGGACTGAATTTATTAGGTCTAGTTTGACCTAAGGGCTGAGAATATTTTGGACTGTTGTTGGTGAACGAGTTGGCAGGAGTCATGGTATAGGGGTCACCAGTCTCTGAAGGTGACTTCCTCTTGAACTGTAACGACAACAACTTTTTTTAGCGCCTTTTAAAAGAGACTGAATCCACCAACTACTTTTGGGATCTAACAAGAAATGGGCAACGGGTTTACCTCAAACAAAAGGTAAGTTACATGGTCGGTTAACAAGGCAGAAGATCGTGAAATGATAAGTGTATTACTGAGATGGTGCGTTCAATCAGAACACCACTACTGATAAAAAGCGGGAATGAGGCGCAATGCCTTACGGATGTGAGCAGCCGCCTCTCTTATGGGAAGCGTTACGTAACATTGATAAGGACAGCTGCGAAGAGTATGCCCAGAGGGACTTACCGATGGAAGCACTTACACTATTCTACTTTTTTGCGACGTGTTCATCCATGTGTATTTTTTACTTCTTTGTTAAACAACTAGCGAAGGGTTAATTTCCCTGATAAAGGATATGACGAGGCGCTGGCGTCCACTGGGCTTATCTCGCTGCATGAGCGGCGCGACAATATTGCCAACAAGCTCTTTTCTAACGTTCTTGTACCACGTCACAAGCTGCATAAGCTCCTGCCGCCCAGGAATGTATTTAGAGTGGACTTAAGGAAAAAGTGCGCTTTCAATTTACCTGTGGTCCGTACGAACAGGTGCCGTGATAGTTTTACTTTTATTATTCACGCACGCTTTGTATAAGCTTACTTTATTGTATAACGCTTTCCAAACTATTTTGTGTTTTCCAAAATAGCCTATTTTTTTTTATAAATGAATAATTTTCCTCTGCACGTTTAGGGAAAATACCAAAATTAATCAAATTTTGCGGAGAAAATCTTGAAAAGATTAAAAAATCTTATCTTCCCCTACAAGATTGAGCATCTCCGTAAAAATCTATGTGTTGAGAGTAAACCTTGGAAAGATGCAGAGGTAATCTGCAACCAATCAGTAAATGGATATTGTAGAAATTCTGCAACCTGTCACCTGACGGCAGAGAAATTCTGCAACCACTTAGACACTAGATGTCACAGAAATTCTGCGACTATTCAGCCAGTAGATGTTGCAAAAATTCTGCAACCACTCAGTCACTAGGTGTCGCAGAAATTCTGCAACCACTCAGCCACTGGATGTTGCAGAAATTCTGCAACCACTCAGTTACTAGATGTCGCAGAAATTCTGCAACCTCTCAGTCACTAGATGTCGAAGAAATGCTGCGATCACTCAGTACCCTGTTGTCGCAGAAATTCTGCAACCACTCAACCACTGGATATCGCAAAAATTCTGTGATCACCCAGTCATAAGGTGTTACAGAAATTCTGCAACCACTCAACCACTGGATGTCGCAGAAATTCTATGATCACTCAGTCACAAGTTGTCAAAGAAATTCTGCAACCATTCAACCAATGGATATCGCAGAAATTCTGCGATCGTTCGCAGTCACAAGTTGTCACAGAAATTCTGTGATCAGCCACTGGATGTCACAGAAATTCTGGAGACCCTCATCAAGTGATGAATACAACCATTTAGCAGTTTTACTAATATAAGTCAATAAAAAATTTCACAACATTTGGTTAGTGATCCTCAATCCCTCTATAATTTATCATAATTAAACTAACAAATGGCACAAGCCACACAATTAAAGAGGTGGAATCTACATAAATTTTGTAATTATACTCATCTGTTAAGAAAGTGAGAAATACAATAACCAGCTCAAGTCACATCCCTTTATTGCAAGATCAGATAAATGAAATGAAAAAATATAATAAATCCAATGACATAAAATTTTGAGATCTATCAAACAAACAATTTGGTTCCTTTTTAAAAGAGGAAACTAATATACTGCCATTCCTTTGAACTATCTCAAAAAAAATGTGTAAAAAATATAACTATTAAAAAATGTCATTTCTTAATCTTGCATTTTCCGTACCCTGTAACGAAAGCCCTTTAGGCCTAGTGGATGGAGAGTTAAGTTACAATAAATCTATGCTATATTTTGGTAGTTTCAATCCTTAGAAAATTCGACATCGAAGGAAGAAATTGTTAGTTTCTGAGTAAACCGAAATTTCTTACTATTTCTATATACATATATAAGTCCTACCTACGGCCTCGAGATGAGAGACTCGGGTTGAACTCGATTGCTGACTAACCATCCATAAATAAATATATCAGTTTTCCTCACAGACAGTGTTATCTGCAAACGACTTGCTCTATTAGAGACTTCAAATCATCAATGTAGGTGGATTCATGTAGTACATGCTCTAACAAGATGTGAACGTTCATATTCACTAAGAAAAATTTTGAACAGTGTCAAAGCAAAAAGAATACCTAGCTTTGAACTGAACTCGACTCTATAACTGATTATAGAGAATTATTTGTAAAATCCATGTGGGTAGAAGCCAGGGAGCGAGAATTCCACAATTTCAGTACATGCATCTTCAAAAGCAACGTTACTACGCATATGTCGTGACACTCTATGTAACTTTACACAAAGAGCTAAGCCTCGGTTGTTAAAATGGTAAAAATAAAAGCATTATTAGTTCCTATACTTTCCTGTTTGAGCGTATTTCCACGGAACATTAAATAATTTTACCGCGGGAGGCTGCATTAACTGAGAGAATTCGACACCAACCGAGACTGGTGCTTACCGTGGTTAATATTTCCGCTGGTAACTATCCGTGGATGTTTTAGAGAGTTCAAAGGAAGCGAGGCGGTTTTTCTTGTTTCGCTTTCTTTCACAGGTTTCGTTCACCCCATTTCTCGCCTCTAAATTTTGTTTTAATAACCAGAAGAGGCATGTAGGCGCTGTCGAGCACGGTATACTTCAATAGTAGACCTAGGTTTGATTCCCTGCGGGATGATCTACTGAAAATGTCATTTACTTTTGTGTGTTTAGCCACACCGGTAATTGTCAGATGGAGAAAGGAAATGAAACACTTTTCTTGCTTGAGAATAAACGTAAAGAGAGACCGGCACGGACTCCCCATGAGGCTTTCGTTGTCGCATCACATTATTAAAATTCATAACGTGGACAGGGCCTCACAGTTAGAACACAATAAAAAACAGAAAGTGACAAGGCAGCTTTTAAGTTGCGTCGACTGGTTCTCACAGGAAATTTTCACAGGAAATGTCATCTTCTTAAATTGATCTGAAGGTGTAAAAAACTTTGACGGAAATGCAGTTCATCGCGACTCTTTTCATCACTACTTTTATTGTTCCCTCAGTTCTAAAAACAAGGCAATGAAATTTCGCGATAAGAGGTCTTCAGGAGTGTATCCCAGAACTGTTCCTTTAGACGTACAACAAAGTGATCTGACAAAGTTGCCACTTAACGGGGAAGCCTTTTTAACCATAGGTGAAGCAGGGGAGCAGTGCGAGGTAAGATAAAAATCTAGGTGAGACTCTCCCGCTACCGTTCGGCTATCGGGTGATCTTGTAAGCATAAGACGTTATATTTCTTTTCGCCTTCCTTTATTTTAATTTTCCGAAAAGTTTCATCTTAGCCAGGAAATGTTATAAGAGAAGTTAAATGAACTTAATATGAACATTTACTTCATTTTTATGTTAAAAAATCATGTTACGTTCCAGTTAGGCTGAAAACGGCACGGAAAAATCGCGTTAAACGAATACAAGCAGGATATTACTACAATCCTAATCAAATCTTGTTTTTTGTGGATAACTTTTCGTTGTTTGTATTTACTTATTACGATTCGAATTTGCCTCTTCACAGAATGCTGATGATGTCATTAGTACTGTTTCCCGCATTAATTTCTGCAGGCTCACATCATTCAACGTTGTTTTATTTATAATGTTTGAGGATGTCAAAAATTTAAACGAAAAAATGTTAAAAGAGAGCTTTACACTGGCACAACATGGCTACTTTTACTTCCCAAGTAACCTCAAACTGCTGTGCAAGGTAAGATACTTCTAGAGTTAAACAACTGTCCTCGGAAAAAAAGTTTGGAAAACCTCACAGTCAACAGAATTGAATTATTTGATTTACTTGTGGAGTTTACTATAATCCAGGGGTTTCAACAAAAGCTGGTTACCGGCGATATACCGCCGCCTGTAGGAGCTCTCAGGGCCGTCGTCTGTTTGGATTTCATTCATGAAAATAAAAAGTAATTTTAGTGGTCACAGCCGCCTATTAAACCATCAGTGGCCGCTTATAACTAATGTTATTGAAACCCCTGTAATCTGAACTTGTTTTAAACTTTCTCCTTGAGAGCATATTACATACGCAATTTAAATAAGGTTGGGTGAATTAAAACGTTCCAGCACTGTCGAAAAAAATTAATACGCGTATAATGCGCATATATCATATTGTTTATACTCATTTTAATTTTTTTTAGGTCGTTATTTACAACAAGCCTTGGAAACCTTTGTTGTTGGACACTGGTCTGTCTCAAGGCAAATGCCGCGGACTTCGAGACATTCGTCCGCCAGTAGAGAAAATTTGATTTTCTTGAATAAAGAAAATTCATTCTCAACACAAGGCTACACATGGCTTGTGGAAAACCTCTCCTGAGAGGGGGATGGGGTTGTTGACGCAGGAACCCTCAATGATTACGCAATGGTGGCTGCGTTGAGGAAAAGTCGAAGCGCGGTTAGGATAGACAGTACCGCTTTGCCGTCCGAACAGACAACAATAGAGACTAAAATTTGTAGTCTTGTATCTTCATAGTTTATATCTGAACGGAAATAAACTAGTTAAAGAGAAAAATTCAATTGACAAAGTTTATGTTACCAAAAATAATTTTGGAGAAAAGGAATGTTGATTTGATTTCACCCAATACGCCTCACGCAATTCAACAATGGTGCTGTATTTTGTAGCCAATATGTTGAGCTGACAAGAAAAGTCATTTTTGTTAATGTAAGTCTGTTTTGTAAGTAGAATTACCCACTTATTTAAGTTATGGGTCCCGTTGGGAGCCTTTAGATTCCAACCGTGAGATTCAATTCACTTGTTTTATTTAAAAGCATGCAAAAAGTGTCAGGATGAAAAGTATTCTTGATTTAATCTCGTATATAGAAAAACATTAAAAAACTGGAGCTGAAAGTGACGGTATAGATTAGGACCCTTGAAATTTCCTATCTAAAACTACTGTAGAATTTCTACAACGCTAAACGTAACATTGTGCAGAATTTCTGCAGCACTTGACGGTACATCTGCAATTTCTGCAGCACTCAACGTTACATCACGTAGAATTTCTGACGCACTTGATGGTACACCATGCAGAATTTCTGCAGCGCTTGACGTTACATCGTTCAGAGTTTCTGCAGCACTTGACGTTACATCGTGCAGGATTTCTGCAGCACTTGACGTTACATAGTGCAGAGTTTCTGCAACACTTGAGGTTACATCGTTCAGAGTTTCTGCAGCACTTGACGTTACATCGTGCAGAATTTCTGCAGCACTCGACGTTACATCATGTAGAATTTCTGACGCACTTAATGGTACATCATGCAGAATTTCTGTAGCGCTTGACGTTACATCGTGCAGGATTTCTGCAGCACTTGACGTTACATCGTGCCGGATTTCTGCAGCACTTGACGTTACATAGTGCAGAATTTCTGCAACACTTGACGTTACATCGTGGAGAATTTCTGCAGCACTTGACGTTACAAAGTGCAGAATTTCTGCAGCACTTAACTACGCTACATCGTGCAGAATTACTGCAGCACTTGACGTTATATCGTGTAAAATTTCAGTAGCGCTTGACCTTACATCGCGCAGAATTTCTGCAGCACTTGATGTTATCCAATGCAGAATTTTAAATAAACCAGTTTACCAGATTTTTTGAAATATTGTGTTAAAATTACAGACTTTATTGTTCACGTATTAAACGTTCAGAGAATTTTTGGCATTTTGACCACGTTTAACAAACCATGCAGTGAAAAATGGAATATTTGTTTGGGTAAAATGTTTTCACATTTAACAGTCCGTTGAATTAAACAAAGTTTAGCTCTTTTGAAACGACTCTTTTCCTTCCTCCGTGAAAATCGAAGTATTTCTGGTGCTATCATTTCTGTGCTTTCTGCCTAAATAGTGCCATTTTGAGGTCACTCTTCCTTTAGGTCCATAAAAAAAGGTGTTATTCAACGTATGATTGCGGAATTGACACTAAATTTACTCTGAAATAAGCCACTTTTGGCGGAAAACGCTATTTTGGAAAACACAAAATAGTTTGGAAAGCGTTGTATGTTACCTAATTTTGGATATTTTAAAAGTACGTTACCATTTCTTATATGTATAGGTAATCACATGATTTCGAGTGCAATTTGGAATAAACAAGCACGAGTAAATTTTTTCAAAGATTAACAAAATTGCATAAGCCCGTAGGGCGAGTGCAATTTGTGGTCTTTGAAAAAATTTACAAATGCTTATTTATTCCAAATTGCACGAGAAAATCATGTGATTATCTGTTAATAATATACATGAAAAAATACGAGGTAGCTTCTCATAACTACGCAGAAGAAAAGCGCGCGCATCACGTGCAAAAATAATTTATTCAAATCCTGCAAGTGACATTGACCTTGACATTGACCTTAACATTGACATTGACCAATCATTCAGACCGATCAGAATGTCTGGTTTGTTTCTTTCTTTGCACTGAACTAACTCTCCTCTGCACTGAATTAACCGAAAACTGCATTCATCTTAACCAATCAGAACTGAGAAATTTTTTCATGTGTATTGTTAATTTCTTAATATTTCAATGAATGCGTAATTCAACCTTTGGTTGTAATGTTTTTCAAATAAACGATCTATGTATCTAAATCCAGCAGGGTCGAGGTACCTTATCTGTGATCAAGCCTTCCTTCCGTTTGCAGCGCAAAAAGTCGCAGCATTGCAGAAGTTTGTGGTCTGTAGCTGATAAGCAGCTGTCAAAAACTCGTCCGTCCTCATTTGCGGATTATCGCTTGAAAAACTGATTTTCACTGAGATTTGGTCTTCATATTTCGGTCTTTTTTTAATGTATTTTGAGCGACGAGGCTAAACTAGCAAAATTTTTGGCCTCCGTTGATTTTAAAGCATCGATACTGACGCAGAATACATCGAACCACAGGTAAAAGAATACCTAACAATGGGCTGTGGAAAATTTACCTGCAAAGAGGAGCTTGCTGCGAATTGACCAATCAGCGTCGATATTTTGTGCATGTCAGGCTTGATCTGGTTCGTGCATATGTTAGTTTCAATTTTGTGGTCACTGACGAGTTCAGGTAGTGGAAGGAATTAAGATTACAAGCCAATCGATTCTTGTTAGAACTGTTACTTAGTAGAGGTCCATTTTAACACACAGTTTGTGAAACTACCTGAGGGCTTGCGTAGGAGGACAACGGCCGATCCCGGTAATAGTTAGAAGTAAGTGAAGAAGAAATTATACAAGAAATTATACTCTATTGGTGTAAAAATTTAATTTAATCATTCCGTTGCGTCGAGTTCTCTTTTGCGGCTGGCGGTATGTTGTGATGTTATGAGGAATTGTTTGACAAAATAGACTTTGGGTTTCATCACTAAATCGCATTCGACTCC
Organism: Stylophora pistillata; assembly: GCF_964205215.1. Classification (NCBI taxonomy): domain Eukaryota; kingdom Metazoa; phylum Cnidaria; class Anthozoa; order Scleractinia; family Pocilloporidae; genus Stylophora; species Stylophora pistillata. The sequence continues at coordinate 20,441,542 of NC_142519.1, forward strand.
GGTATGAATTACCACACATTCGGTTAAGTTTGAAATGCGGAAACACTTTATGTAAATACATATTGACTTCGAACTGGTTCTTTGGTTAGTAGGAAAACTTTGTAGTAGGAAGACTTTGTCCTTTTGAATTTAATTTTTATAAAAGAGATCCCGAGTTCAGTTCCTAACCTCTCCTTCTTTCCTCCTTAAAACGAGGAAACGCTTTATGTAAATACAGATACAGTAATATGGACTTCGAACTGGTTCTTTGAAAAGTAGGAAAACTTTGTGGTCGGAAGACTTTGTCCATTTGAATTTACTTCTCATAAATGAGATTCCGACTTCAGTTCTTAACTTCTCCTTCTGGTCCTCATTTAATGGAGTTGGTTTGTAGAACATTTTTGATATATAATTTAAAATGAGGCAACGCTTTATATAAATACATGTACAATAATATGGACTTTGAACTGAATCTTTGAATAGTAGGAAAACTTTGTAGTAGGAAGACTTTGTCCATTTGAATTTACTCCTCATAAATGAGATCCCGACTTCAGTTCTTAACTTTTCCTTCTGATCCCTATTTAATGGAGTTGGTTTCTAGAACATTTTTAATACATAATTTAAAATGAAGAAACGCTTTATGTAAATACATATACAATACTATGGACTTGGAACTGGTTCTTTGAAAAGTAGGAAAACTTTGTAGTAGGAAGGCTTTGTCCATTTGAATTTACTTCTCATAAATGAGATCCCGACTTCAGTTCTTAACTTTTCCTTCTGGTCCCTATTTAATGGAGTTGGTTTCTAGAACATTTTTAATACATAATTTAAAATGAAGAAACGCTTTATGTAAATACATATACAATACTACGGACTTGGAACTGGTTCTTTGAAAAGTAGGAAAACTTTGTAGTAGGAAGGCTTTGTCCATTTGAATTTACTTCTCATAAATGAGAACACGACTTCAGTTGTTATTAACTTCTCCTTCTGGTCCTCATCTAATGCAGTTGGTTTCTAGAACATTTGTAATACATAATTTAAAACGAGGGAACGCTTTATGTAAATACATATACAATAATATGGACTTGGAACTGGTTCTTTGAAAAGTAGGAGAACTTTGTGGTCGGAAGACTTTGTCCATTTGAATTTACTTCTCATAAACGAGATCACGACTTCAGTTCTTAACTTCTCCTTCTGGTCCTCATTTAATGGAGTTGGTTTCTAGAACATATTTTATATTTGTTTTAAATGAGGAAACGCTTTATGTAAATGCGTGTACAATAATATGGACTTCGAACGGGTTTTTTGAAAAGTAGGAAAACTTTGTAGTCGGAAGATTTTGTCCTTTTGAATTTACTTCTCATAAAAGAGATCCCGACTTCAAGTTTTAACTTCTCCTTCTGATCCTCATATAATGGAGTTGGTTTCTAGAACATTTTTGATACATGTTTTAAAATGGAAAACGCTTTATGTAGATACTTATACAGTAGTATGGACTTCGAACTGGTTCTTTGAATAGTATGAAAACTTTGTAGTCGGAAGATTTTGTCCTTTTGAATTTACCTCCTATAAAAGAGATTCCGACTTCAGTTCTTAACTTCTCCTTCTGGTCTTCATTTAATGGGGTTGGTTTCTAGATAACGTTTGACACATGTTTTAAAATGAAGAAACGCTTTATGTAAATACACATACAATAGTATGGACTTCGAACTAGTTCTTTGAATAGTAGCAGAACTTTGTAGTAGGACGACTTTGTCCATTTGAATTTACTTCTTATGAATGAGATCCCGAGTTCAGTTCTTAACTTCTCTTTCTGTTCCTCATGATCATTTAGTGGAGTTGATTTCTGGAACATTTTTGATATATGTTTTAAAATGAGGAAACGCTTTATGTATATACATATACAATAATATGGACTTCAAATGAGTCTTTGAAAAGTAGGAAAACTTTGTAGTCGGAAGACTTTGTCCTTTTGACTTTTCTTTTTATAAAAGAGATTCCGACTTAAGTTCTTAACTTCTCCTTCTGTTTCTCATTTGACGGAGTTAGTTTCTAGAACATTTTCGATAAATGTTTTATAATGAGGAAACGCTTTATGTAAGGCCTATTCTCTGTCTTTAAGTCGCTGTAACTTTGGGCGACTTTAAGCGATTTAAGGCGGTTTAAGGCGACTAAAAGCGATTTTATTTGACTGAAGTGATAAAACGCGGCTCATCTCCGGTGTAATATCCACAGCTGACGTAAAAAAAAGAAAACAAAACAACCTTAACAATGAGCCCTAACCCTAACCAAAGTCTATAAACAAAGTAAACGAATAAATTATTTTACACCGGGAATGACCCTAAAAGGCGACATAAGGCGACTTAAGCAAAATTGGCAGAGAAAACATTGCGACTTTAGGCGATTTAAGGCGACTTTAGGCGACTCAAGGCGATTTAAGGCGACTTAAGGCAACTTGAGGTCCCAGAGTAGGCCTTTATGTAAGCATATATACAGTAATAATCACTTTGAACTGGTTTATTGCGTAGTAGGAAAACTTTGTATAAGTCCTTTTGTCCTTTTGAATTTGCTTTAAGAGATCCCGTTGTTGCATTTTTACGTCTACTCCCTCCTATCAGGCGGTGTACGCGTTTTGTCCGTTGCAAAGTGGTCGCGCTATTTTCAGTATGACGGTAAAAACGTTAGAAATCGACAGTTTCTTGTATAAAGTATTCACGAGTGGCTAAGAGTAACCACGAATGACGACAAGTGACCACCTTTCTTCATATGCGTCTATAACTCACGGGTTTTGTTATCGTTTTCAAGAAAAACAGCCATCCAAAGGAACAGGTGATGGTTAGTATTTCCTATAGAGGAGAAAGAAGAAAAATTTTAACGATGCTTGAGCAATGTGCTACTATTTAGTACACAAATTACGTACCAGACATATTTTAGGTATTCAAGGTTTTCTGAGTCACAGAGTAAATCCAGCAGAGTCAAGGTATTCTTTTTTGATCAAGCCTTACTTAGCTTTTCAGCGAAAACAGTCGCAACATTGTGAAAGTTGGCAGTCTAGCTAATATAAGCAGCCGTTAATAACTTGTTAGACTCCAACTGCTGTTTATCACTCGAAAAAAAAAAGACTTTCATCGAAAACTGGTCTCTATATTTTAACTCCCGTACGTGAATAACATGTAACTTTCCTCTATAATGTCTATGCATTACCAGCAAACTGGCAATGAGAATACTCATATTCATCAGATAGAAGTTGTTATCTTGATGTAATACCAAATTTTTGTAACTAATTTACAAGGAATTATGTAGCAGCTCGAGAGGAGAATTAACAATCAGATATTGAAAGTTTAATGGTTAAGAATAATTACAATTTAATTACAACAACAAAAGCTCTGGCAATAAATACTTTATTTCAAACTACAAAAAACAAAACAAAAAACAACAACATTGAAGAACACCAATGCAACAGAGATGACAAAAATGCAGCAGGTAAATTGATTCTAAAAGTATTTAATACTTTATTGATTTTAAAGTCGACTGCTGGAAGTTTACTCCTGACAAAATCTCTGTTTCTCTTTCTCAATTTCCTAACATTAGAGGAAAATATTAAAAAATCAAACATTATTATTAGTATAAGCGACGGCGCTACTTCCATTGAACAGTATTGAATTAGTTAAACGGTGAAAACCTCAAGCGAAAAAATCTACGCTGTTGATCGCGTAGAAAAGATCCACGAGTAAGAAACATTGCCTCTGAACCTAATCACTTCGTGGATAAACCTTTTTCGACTCGGGCGCGTGCGACTGCTAACGCTTTATATAATGGTCAGCGGATTTACATCGAAAAAGTTAACAGGAATCGAAAGAAAGAAGCAAGGAAGGAGTGCCGTGTTCCATCCACACCACCTTCTCGGATTAAAGACTACGTCATTAAAATGAAAAATGATCAGTCAAAAATGATTAGTCAACTTTCTTGAGTATTACTCGATTCATAACCACCTCAATAAGACCCAATAACTCCGTTCTACAGTTCTGAACTATTAGCAGAGTTAATAGTACGGTAGTAATCGAACAAAGCGAGCACTTAATTATTCAAGTGTGAGCGCAATATTTCGGGCTTCGTCTTGCCTGAGGAATGAAGAGTCCGAACTGCCAGTGCACGCTGATAAACTTGTTGTACAAGTCGTGGCTTTATGCCCATGTAGGTCGGTCGCAACGAGGTATGTGGGTTACATAATGATTCCAATTTTAATTAATATTTTGTGATCCATGATGCCAAAATTTTGGATAATTTTGATCCTTGATCACGAAAAAACTACAATGATACCGTCTGAAAAAAAATTATCCTATCCCAGACGTAGTGATCCCTGTTTGCCGACCAAGTCGGAGATACTCAAGCGATATGTTTGGCCAGGGTCATTCACATAAAAAAATGATTTTTAAAAACACTTTTCTGTTCGTCTTTAAGTCCGTCTCTGTCTCCATGTGGCTTTGGAGACCATGAAACATGATCTTCATCTAAAATATACTACCCAAAAAATAATATTAAATGAGGACACACAAGAACAAGATTGCTTCAATGGAGACTCAAGCTATGGACTTTTCAATAACATGGAAAACATGAAATAATGAAAGAAGCGCACTCGTCATACTACACGCTACCATCACGCGAATGAGCCAGCCCCACCCTTCCTAGTCTCCCTCGCAGCCGTTTTTAGTCTCGTCACGCAACGCTTCTCCCCACAAACGTGGTTTGTGGGGAGGAGCGTTTCGTGACGAGACTAAAAACGCCTGCGAGGGAGACTACACCCTTCCGGGAAAAGATCGTCATAACATGTCATTAAAAGCAATTTTCAATACACTTCTTTGATTTCAGTTAGAAAATATGCCGGATACATGAGGCAGTAACCATAGTAACTTCCTGTAATTCTATCTAAGAAAGTCTACCTACTGTTATTTTCCGTACTCCGGCTCCCGGTTAGCTCATTTGGTTAGAGCGCTGGACTGTTGTGCGGGAGGTCGAGGTCGATGGTTCAAGCCCCGGCCGGACCAACACTCAAGGTCATAAAATAACTGAGGAGAATGCGCTACCTTTCTGTAATATCAAGAAATGGATAGACATTCTAGTCTTCTCGGATAAGGACGAATAAACCGTAGGTCCCGTCTCCTGCATCTATTAATTAGTTCATTTGGTTAGGCAGGAGACGTTAAAGAACCCACTCATGAGATTACTGTGATGTGGTCTGTCCTGTTTACTGGGAATTGGGGGGAGGGGGCATCTTCAAATAAGTTTCCTTCGATTGTTTGTAAACTGCTGATGCAGTCCGGTCAAAGTCCCGCGACAAGTGTTGTGATGCGCATTTGATCATATCCACATGTTAATTTGCGCGATATAAATGTTAAATTATTATTATTATTATTATTATTATTATTATGATTATTATTATTATGCAGTATACACGTTTGGATGCTGGTGAGCTAAGCAAGATAGGGCGAACATTCGTAGCCTGTCTGCATGACAGGACTGTTAACTATAATAATTAACAATTATTCGCCGAGGGCGAGGTGAATATCGTCGAATAATCCCCGAGACGAAGTCGAGGGGATTATTCGACAATATTCACCGAACCTGAGGGAAATAATTGTTTTAGTATAATTTCAGAGCTGAACAAAAGAGAAATTTCTAAAATCATAACATTTTAGTAACATTTATTAACATTTTAGTTTAAAGTTTTATATGAACCGCGCGGAGCGGTTTATATAGCCTCCTATAAGGAACCGCTCGACCAATCTGATTGCTGGAAACTCTTTGTTCAGCTCTGAAATTATACTAATATCTAATACTACTTAAATATAAATGATCAATATAAAACGATAAAAGTGTCAATTGGCCCAATACCAAGATGTTTTTTTCCTTTTTTTTTTTAAATATTCATGATGATTTACTGTTCAGCTCTTAAAATATCCTTAACTTAAAATGTTCATAAAATACTGTTCATAAAAACCAAATCATAATGTCCTTAAAATTCTTACGATGTTACCAGTTTAAATGTTCTTGCAATGTTCAGAGTGCTACTTAATACAGCTTTCTGCATTCTCAGCTATATTTCTTTGTATCTTGTACCAAAAAAGCCGTTCATTTCAGTTTCCATAGCTTTAGACCATCCTTCAATTATTATTATTATTATTACTATTATTATTATTATTATCATTATTATTATCATTATTACAGTTTAAAACATGTATCAATTGCTTGGCCAAATAAAGCATCATTAAATAACAACAACAACAACAACAACAGCATTTATTTAACCACGATAAAAAATTCAGCAAAAGCTGATGTGGTCGTGTACGAACAATAAAACTAAATTCCTAACTAAATACAATAAAACTAAATTCCTAACTAATTATAAGAAGACTAATGTAAGATTTCTACATATTTTCAACAATAAAAATTCTACATAGTACATCATTATAATATACGTGGCTTAAAAATACACTTGAGTGACTTTTTAAAAGCGTCAACGTCTTGAATTGATCTCATTTGATTTTCCAGAGCGTTCCACCGAGTAATTGACTTGTATGAGCATGATTTCTTGACCATATCGGTCTTAGGTCTAGGTAACTTAAATGTCATTTTCCTCCTGAAGTCGTAGCTACTTACATACTTTTCAAAGCGACGGTTCATAGGACATGGTGAAAGATGATAAAAAGCCTGATGCGCTAAGATTAGTAATCGTTTCTCATACATAATCTCTAAGGTATTCCATTTTACTGTGGCAAGAACCTCCTTGCTTGGAGTACACCAATCCAAGTTAAATATTATTTTCGCCGCTCTAACATGTATAGATTCTAAGCTTGAGGAAAATACTCGACCACAAGAGCCCCAAACTAACATACCATATGTCACAGACGGCAGAATAACCTTAAAATAGAAATCAGTTCTTGCCTGTTTAGGAAGGAAATAGAAGGATTTAAGTAAATTCAACTTCTGCGTATATGACTTAGCTAATTCCGATACATGATGATCCCATTTAAGAGCATTATCTATCTGAACACCTAGGCATCTTGCAGAAACAACCTCCCCGACAACATAATCACCCATCTTAATAGCTTGTTTTGGCCCAATAAATTTTCCTCGTCCACCAAGCAATATATATTCCGTCTTGGTGGGATGTGGAGTGAGACAGTTCTCGCAACACCATGTATATAGCCTTGCTAGTACTTCATTCAACTTGGAGGCCACCAGATCATAGGTCGGAGCTGAGACAGACGGTGGTATCGTCTGCGTACATGTGAAGCTGTGGGTCACAAATGACTTTGTAATGCACTTGCTCTATGGTCGAAAAGTGATCGGTTTGGTCGCAATCTCATAACGACCCTGGGATGACAGTCTAAGACATTCTGCTGATGTTTCATCCTGTTCACTAGAATACCTAATTTATGATTTATTTTCATGCAGTGAATAGTGCTTTAGAAAGAATGCGGTAGAGGAAATGGAGCCCTCATGTATCTCCGAGGTTCCCAGAGTAACAGCAAACTCCACCGAAAAATCATCGTCACTACCTCGGGAGAATGAGGATCACCTACCGAAAGTGGTAGAGCCGGAGCAAGCAGACAATTATCCTGTGGAAGACAGTTCATTAATCTCAGAGCGAGACCGTTCCCTACCATCCTTTCTAGAAGAGTTTAGTGCGGAATACGGATCATCTCCGAATGCTAAAAGGTAACAGAGCGAATATACTTTTTCCTAAAATTCTGAAATCCCGGCTTCTTTACACATATATTTATACATGTATTCTGGAAGGCATCTTTCGATGGTTATTCACCTGAACGAAAATTTTATATCAAGATTCTAGATGTAATACTATCTAAAAACAGCAAGAACAACACTACCAATAACAAAACAAAAAGCAAAACAAAGGAAAAACAAAATGACCACAACAATGTATGAAAATAACTTTGTCAAGTTCATGTCAGCGTCAGCATATTGCATGATGAAGCTCGTTCGTAAAGCACAAAATCAACCTTTTCTAATCAACTGCATTTTTGTGAGAACAACGATGTATCACTTTCCAAGGTACATCTACGTACTTGCACTTGTCATTTACTTACGTGTGTTCCACAGTTGTTGATAATGATCCTGCAGTGGTATCAAAGAGGTTCAACGCAGTTGAATCTTAAAGCAAGTGTTTGATTTTCATATGAACAATTGCCTTTTAGCTTACAAGAGGATTCTCGTAGATCTGGTGAGTATGATCACAGAAAGTCTAATGAGTGAGCCTCATGATAAACGTGTCTTATTTCATAATTGACGTAACTGTTAAAGAAGTTTGTCGACATAGATTCGTGTCTCTTGAAGGTGACAGAAAATGCCTAACTAGCACTTATGGTTTGGTTTAGGTAGGAAGAAAAATTTTGCTTGAATTTCCATCCACGCATTCTTTTTTTTTTTATCATCAGTTTTTTTTTTATCATCAGTGGGATTGCTCCTCTGCGAGCAACAAATAATTGTCAAATAGATCTCATGATGCCGTGCGTCTGTTCAGTACATAATCAGAGAAGACGTCAAAAGGTGGTAAGAAAAAAAAAAAGAGTCACACGAGGCGCAGCTGAGGGGTCATTAATGTATCTCATTTTGACGTCATTATGACTGACTAAAAGACCTGGAAATCGAATCTAATTATTGAATCTAATCATTATTGTATCAGAAAAGTATAAAAGTTGCTACGCACTGCCCTCAAATGAACATGGTAACCCCTTTTATCGATCTATAAAGTCTGAGAAAGTCTCAAAGAAGGTTTATTTCAGAGAAATAGCCTCTTAATAACTGAAAAACATAATTCTTAATTCTCTCGCTAACCTCACAAAAAGAACCTTATGAAAAGGACACGTAAAACTCCCACTGAAATTGAGTAAAAATATTGAACTCAGAGGCGAAATATCCTTTACATTTTTGCTTTAGCGAGTTACTTAAAAATATCTTTTACTTTCTGAAATCGTTCGAAAGTGATTAGAGATTATTCAACATATTTTCATAGTGTTGTTTCGTCAGTAAAAAAGTTTGTTCTTTCTGGAAAAAAAACAGAATTTTTTTAAATTTCTCTGGGATATTATCGCACAAAGGTGATGCTACAAGGGCAATTTTTTGTTTTCTTAAGTTACTATGCGCTTAAATTAAGAAGATATCTAAGATTCCCATACCTTATGCATCGTAGGCTCTTCATTATCTGAACAATATTTATTTATGGGGTAACCTTGAAAACACTGCGACAAATGGAAAAAAATAATTTGGAAAACAATAATTACCGTTCTTTCGATTTGGAACTTGATCAGCAAAAAAAAAACGTACAAATTGCAGACGAACAAATTAGAAAAAATTAAGATTGCAGTGTTATAAAGTCAACGCGCATTCAATTTGTTTGTATGTCTGATTGTGCGCGGTTCTTGAGCATCCTTCCCCGTGAGGAGCATTGAGAGAATAGCGAAATTCGAAAGTATGAAGCTTTTAGTCCTGGTACTTGAATTCTGTGGTCGTTGTATTATTCTTGATGTAATTTAAACTATGATAGTTGTTTAACTAAAGCTTAAGATGTTCATACTCATGAATCACTCTTACGTAAGTCTGATTGTTTCACAGCTTTTGAAGAGGCACTCGATGATTGTCTGCGTCGAGGAGATTTCAATGCTATTAAACAAAACGTAACTCCAAAAAACCTGGCAAACTGTAAAACTAATACCTTAATCAAAGCTTTCAAGGTTGGTCTTATTGCTTTATTTTAACTGATTGTACCGGCATACTATACTTAAAGCTGTTTCGGCAGAGCAACTGACACAAGTGATTCTTAATTACTGTTGTTGAGAAGACTTTGATTGCAAAAAATGTGTGGAATGTATTCAAAAACCGTTCCAAAGTTAAGGGTTAAAACCGTACCGAAGGATCTCGAAATAAGTTTAGGTTTAGAGACGTTGCATAGGATTAAATTAGTGTAGTTTACGAACTTTCGGTATTTCGTTTGACAAAACTTGGTTGCAGAGCAGATTTGGCGGCGACAAGACAAGTTTGAATACATTTCGACCACCTTTAAAAGCATAGTGGGCGCTTCAGACGAGCCTCAAAAGTAAAAGATGAAATGATTAAAGTTTTGCCTTCATGGGAAAGCAGAAGAATCCATCTCGAAGATGAGTTATTTAGATCAAGCGTACAGAGAGGTGGAAAATACTCTCAAAAGGGGGTTTGAAGATGAAAGAAGGCGACTTCAAAATTATCTCGAAGAATCGAAGAACGTAAATCTATTCAAGAAGGAAATTTGCAAGAGCTTGAGAAGTTTGCCGAAACCCATTTTAGCACAGCGGTAACCCTTCACGAGCATTAGCAATACGGTGAACTTGAACCTGGAGGCCTCCTCTTCCGTATGGTGTTGGGGAAGATTCCACAGACTGTGTTACGCAGATTTTGCAGATAAGTAAAAGAGCACTGTCGACAAAAATGTCTTAAAGATCTGAGGGACTGAATTACTGAGGAATCAGAGTATCAAGTGAAAGCTTGCGAAACCGCCAAAGGTCTTGCTGCCCAAGGAAAAATCAAGAGGGAAGAGAGAAGGTCTGACAGTCAAGCCTTTACAACCTTCAAGTCAAAGTGTGACGTATATCAAGGAAACTACCCGATCAAGAGCTGCGAGAAGTTCAAATCCATGGGCGTCGATGACCTTTGGAAAGTCGCGAAGGATAAGCAGCCATGCTTTCATTGTTTGGCGAACAATCACCAAGGGAGAAATTGTAGAAGAACAAAGGAATGCAGATTGAATGGCTACAAAGGAACGACGACCGATTTCTGCGTAAATTGGAGAGAGAAGCTCGTAATGAAACTGCAAGCTGGGAAACGACCTCGAATGTTTAACGTCCTTAGCAAGCTCGCATCAAGGAATCGATGAGCATACCCACATGACGACACTTGTCCCTTCCCAATAGGACCAAATCGCCTTACTGCGAGCGGTACCTGTCTGGATTTCTGCCAATGGCAAAAGGATTAAGGTGAGCGCCCTCTTAGATGATGCAAGTAGTGAATCGTAGGTTAGTGAAGAGTTGCAAAATATGAAGAAATAATAAACGTCTTAAATGACACTGCTCAGACATTTGACGCGATGCTGGTTAAAATAAACTCAGAAAGCTGTGATGGAAACATCAGAATTCCCATTGAAGCTATGACGTGTCTCCTGCGAGTAACTGGAAGTTACAAAGCAGTGGATTGTTCGAAGTACCAGGATCGATGGCCTCACTTACGCATCTGCAGATATCCTGAACCAGCAGCTGATCCCACGGTTGATCTCCTTATTGATAAAAACCAGATTGATCTTCATTTCGCAAAAGCCGACGTCAGATGGAACCCGAGAGAGCCAATGGCTAACCCACACCTTTTTTGGCAGCTCAAGAGGACACTGGCCGTTAGGTAATGATGGCGTTTTTTCCCGGAAAAGATCGACATGTGGGAGTAGCCAAAACGCGAGTGGGTTAGAGACTGTCGTCAGATCCACATCCAAATACACCTTATTGGAATCAAGCTATACAAAACGCCGTTTAGGAGTTTGACAAGTCAAAGAAGAAATGTTGAAAAGACTTTGATTGCAAAAAACTGTGCGGAATGAATTCAAAAAATGTTCCGAAAGATCTCGATATAAGCTTAGGTCTATAGCCGTTCCGAAGGAATTTTATATTAGTTTTAGTGTTTATTTTTGGTGTTCCGTCCTACAAACTGTGGTTTGGTTTCACTACTCCTTACTAGCTCGTCATACTCATACTAGTCTCTCAAACATTGAACTTCAAAACTACAAACAATTGGAACTTGCTTACTCTCGTTGTACTGACTCGATCCTTGATAAATTTTGAATTATCATTGGCTTTCAGTGATATTTGTATTTGTTTTAACTGGTTATCGAGACTTCGTTGTTCTAATTTTCAACAGGCGATGAAAAAATATTTCCTGTCATTTATAAAAATTGGAACTAACATGAAGTCAGAAACATTATCATTGATTTAAACAGAGCCGTATAATTAAGGTAATAACTCTATTTCTTTTCTTCAAAAGGTCACCAAAAAACTCAGAAATTTAGCACATGAAGGAAACCCGGAGAAAGATGATATAGAAAAGTTGGAAAAATCTTTGATTGAGTTCACATCAGCCTTGATAGACCCTCTAAAAACCAACGTCTTTCACAAAGCGCTATTATCAAGTTGTTTTGACCATGTGATAGACAAAGCAATTGATACGAAGCAGAAGAAGGTAATACACAAAAGATAAAAATGTTTCTTATTAATACTTTATACTATCCCTCACCCTTAATGTTGATTCTTGCGGGAAGGCTTTTGCCTATATGGACACCTTGGTGCCAGTGTCCTTTCCCTCTAGTCACTTAATGTTATATACCGCTCTACACAAATGTGTATCGAGCCCTTTTTAACAGTGCTGGCTACAATTCACAATTAGTATATATACATATACATACATAATACATATATATATATATATATAGATATATATATATATATATATATATATATATATATATATATATAACTAACTGCAGACAGTACTGTTTCGGCCTTCTGGGCCTCATCAGTGCAGTTTTTTTTTATGTTTAAGGTGGACGGCCGGGCCCCCGATGAAGGGCGTGTGCAATGCCCGCCGACCAACAGGACTAATCCCACCCATGGCTTGCGTGCAATGCCTTAGGGTTGGGGTCCACCAGAAACGAGGGTCACCAGACACCAAACTCGCTGGGGAATCGAACCCCACCTCAACAAAAATTAACACACTCACACCAAAAATTGAACACACACACTCGATAACTTAAATAACTTAAACTACTTTTTAGTTTTCATTTTTAGGTTTTAAATTTTTAAACTAATATTAAACTATTTCTTCGGAGTGTACTTTAGCACATGTCTAGGAGGACAAAGGCAATTGAACCAGGAGGAACTTGAAGGTGTGATGTTAACCGTAGGAGGTCTACTCTATCACCTGAAAGGCCAGGAGGTGTGGATAGCAATTCGAGAATCTCACTTCTGGACTTGGAAGAAATGACCGACGTAACGGAGGGTGGCGCGGTTATCTTATTAGCGACTGGTACGGAAATCGACTGGGTTGTATCCGTTGTAGCAGGCTTCTTTACAGTTCCTTTTGAAACCGGAGAAGTCTGGGGAGCAGCGCGTTTACGGGAGACATTGTCTGATGGTACTTGGTCAACCGATGTGCAGGTTGGAAAACGGTCCTCGCTGGCCTCAAGGTTATAATCGCACTCTTCAGACTCAGCAACAACGTCATTAGGGACGGGAGCAATTGTCTCAGCTGTCACATCATTTTCTTGAGCTACAGACGAGGGTATGTCCATCTCTACTGATGTGTCTACAGCAGGTTGAGCACCCACGGTCGCCTGACAGTTCCTAGCTAGATGTCCACCTTGACGGCATCGGAAGCATTTGCCCCTAAGGGGACACTCCGCCGACTTATGACCAACTTTATGACAAGTAGTACACTGGAGGGGTTGCCCCCTATACCAAATTTTACAGCGGACGCCACGGATAGAAATAAACGGTGAAATGACATTCATTTGGACAATGCGTGACCCGGTGGACACTGAAGGCCTTCCGGGCCAAACCTGATTGCGAACAGATTTGACCGTACCATATGCGGACAAAGCTGTGCTGATGGCGTCGTTTGATCCCTCAAAGGGAAACCAAGAGACTACAACAGTAGTAAGCTGGGGAGGAGGAGGAGGGGGTTTAACCACCCTACACTCTACATCGCCCAACTTGATGACACCTAGCTCCTCAAAAAATAACTTAGCAGCATCGCCGTTCTCAGCAAAAGTGACTCTCGCAACACGGCCAGGACATGCCTGCACCGCAGCCACCCGATGGTCAGACTCACGGTCAAAAAAACCCAGCAACAAACCAACCGCTTCCGAGAAAAGTACCTCCTCAGGGAGCCCCTGACAGTCAACGTCGATGGTCCTATTAAAGGACACGACCATGCTGAAACTCGGACCCAACCCAAAGACAAGTCAGAGGGATGGGTGACCGAAACAGAGAAAAAGCAAAAAGGAAAGCAAGTTCGGATCGACCGAGAAATCCAAAAAAAGGGATGGGCGACCAAAACGGAACCAAAGAAAACAACCACTGCCAGGGAGGAAAAAGTCGCAAGTTTTCCCTCCCGGCAGGTACTCACTTATCCAACTCAGACCTCGAAAAACACCAGAACCAACTTCAAACTACAAGAGTATGAAGCAACACTTACCATGCGAGACCTGGGCCTCATCAGTGCAGTGCTAATGCTAGGATGGAGGTGAACCAATATGGTCACCCCAAACGATCCAACCTTTGTGGTATCGTCTAAGCCATGCCAGAGTGCTCAAACTAGAGTACACTAGCGAGCATGCGCAATTGCAGAGCAATGACTCATCCTAGATAGAGTGCTCAATTTGGACATGAAAGCAAAGCTTTGTATGCCAAAGAGCTATATCTAACTGCAGACAGTACTGTTTCGGCCTTCTGGGCCTCATCAGTGCAGTGCTAAGGCTTGCAATTTATGCCTCACTGAGAAATTTTTTATCTTGTCTTATCCACATGAAGCCTCTTTAAACAATCGAAGTGAAATAATATCCAATTGTAGACATCGGCGAAAACATATTCTCAAGTATTCTTAACGCTATTATCGGCGCGCGCACGGTTTTGAAGATTTGAATTTTTTAAGCATGTCATGTGATCACGTTGCTGAGTTAGAGTTAACCGTCACGATGCCTCAGTGTGTATGGAGTTTGACTGATGAGTGGATCAACTTTTGTTGGTCTACGAAACAGGCTGTATTAAACTCCATATGTGCGTAACTTGAGTGGTCCATTTGCTACTTTATATATATAGAGGTAGAAGCTTGTAAGGGGTCCCACAAACAATGCTGATCAGTCTCAAACGCGCTGCCTGGAGGATCGCTGAAGCGATCTTGGGCTCTTGAAATAACGTAAATAAAAGCAGAAATGTAATGGTCAAGAGGCCAACTCCAATGTAGCTTTGTTGG
Source organism: Stylophora pistillata (assembly GCF_964205215.1). Lineage (NCBI taxonomy): Eukaryota > Metazoa > Cnidaria > Anthozoa > Scleractinia > Pocilloporidae > Stylophora > Stylophora pistillata. Next base: position 20,456,584 of record NC_142519.1, read on the forward strand.
TTATTAGCTCAACGTTTCGACCGTCTCGGTCTTCCTCAGGAGCATACTAATTACATGAGCAATATTCAAATTTAAAATTCGTGTCAACAGCAAACATGTCATGACGTAATAATATAAAAATAGAATAGATAACAGCGAAACGTGTTATGGTGACTAAAATAGATAAGTTAAAGTAGCTATAATTCATGTAGTAAGCTTATTGATAGTAGGATTGAGTCTTCAAATCCAATAATTTTCTCTTGCTTTTCTGATTTCTTGATTTTGACTTCTAACTTTTTCAATAACCGTAAGTTTAAGATGATCGACTCCACAGTTCTTAAAATGTCTGACGGAGGTATGTCTTTATGTCCACCCTTGATGTCGCTACGGTGTTGATTGCCACGATGATGAATTGGGTGACCTGTGTCGCCTACGTACTGATCGTTACATTTGCTGCATTCTATCAGGTATATCACATTGCTAGTCTTGCATGACGTGTGTTGTCGCAGTGTTATCGTTTCTCCTGTAGTGCAGCTTTTACTGTCCCTGTAATTGCCCGTATGTTTTGCAGCAGTTGCATCTTATGTCAGCCCTACAGGGCCAGAATCCGGGACGAGTGAATTGCAATGGTTTCTGCTTTTTATGTTTATGAGAGAAATGAATTTTGAGATTTTTGTTAGTTTTGAATGATCGGCCACAGATTGTACAGGTAGTGTCAGATGGAACTTGAATGTTTGGATTGCTTATATCGTGTGAGGATTCATCAGTGGAGGGGGTTGTGTCAGCGGCCATCGGCGATCGCAGTCTTTTGTGGGTAAGCATCTGTGTTAAATTACGCCCTTTTCGATAGGCAACGAGAGGTGGTTCTTTGAATATGACCTGTGTGTTGGACGATGTCAAGAGTATTTGATGGTGGTCCTTGAGGATTCTGTGGATGTTTGGCAGTGCTGGGTTGCAAGTTATTACAAGTGGTACACGGTCAGTGGAGGAAATAGGTTTGCTTGTGAGCGCTTCCTGCCTTGATGTTCTCCTTGCTTTCATGATACATTTCTTAATCAACTTATTCTTGTAACCTCTCTTAAGTAGTACGTTGTGTAGCTCACGTGCTCGTTTTTCAAAAAACTCGTTGTCGGAGCAGATGCGTCGTAGTCTCAATGCCAAGCTGTATGGGATGGATGTTTTAGTGTGTCGTGGATGACAGCTGGTCCAGTTTAGGTATTGGTGGGTATTGGTAGGTTTTGTGTATAAGTCTGTGCTAAGTTCGCCGTTGTTTTTGATGATTACTTGAACGTCTAGGAAAGGGATGCTTGTAGTTGATGTGGTTTGTTCAAACTTGATGTTTGGGTAAAAGGAGTTACATTTGTTAAAGAAGTTTTTGAGTTTTTCTTCGCCGTGTGTCCATATGAAAAAAATGTCATGGATGTATCTGAACCAGACAAGAGGTTGGTCAGTAGCTTCTATCAAAAAGCGATTCTAAAGGCGACCCATGTAGAGATTTGCGTAACTCGGCGCCATTCGTGTTCTCATAGCTGTTCCTGTTTGTTGAATGTAATGTTTTCCTTGGAAGGTTAGGTTATTACAAGTTAGAACGAGATTGATGAATCGTCCGATAGTTTCTCTTCTGTTGTTTGCAAAATTATCAAGGCGCATGAAGTAGTCGCATGCTTCCATGCCACCATCATGTGGGATGTTAGTGTAGAGGGATTTCACGTCCCATGTTACTAAAGTAGTCTCTGGCGGTAAGGTATGACTTTTGTTCAGTTCGACAAGTTTACAGAGAAAGTCGTTGTTGTCCTTGAGATGGGAGGGTAGTTTCTCGACCAGTGGTTGCAGTTGATCATCAATCCACTTAGAGATGTTAGTTGTGGCAGATTTGACGGTGTTACAAATCGGTCGAGCGGGAGGTGGGCGTTGCGGTTTGTGGATTTTAGGTAAGAAATAGATATTTCCTGGTTGAGCGTTTTCCATTACCAAATACTCTGTTGTATTGCTGTTGATTACACCCTTGGAGTGGGCCTCCTGTACAGTTTCTTTTACTCTGATGACGAAGTCAGACATGGGGTCGCTGGCCACATGTTTATATATCTTGTTACCGTTTTCATCAGTACCATTTACTTGCTTGTAAGCTTCTGTTAGATAGTCCCTTTTGTTTTGCACTACTACTGCTGCGCCTTTGTCAGCTTGGAAAATAACAATACCATTGTCACGTTTAAGCGACTTAATAGCTTCGCGTTCTAGCCTAATGATGTTAGAGCCTTGCGTGTTGTGGGGCGTGTGTTGCAAGATGGCACGTTCTACTCCATTTAAATAGCAGTCTAAGGCTAGATCTCTGCCCGGAGATGGCGTCCAATTCGATGGTTTCTTGTAGGCGTTGTCATCGTCAAGCTCTGTGTTACTATTGTCGTCATTACCAAAGTATTCCCTAAGCGCATTCGGCGACCCCATTGTTTGATGTCAGTAATGAGTTCAGTTTTGTTTACATTTGTCGGCATAGGGACTAACTTCAGACCTTTACTCAAAATCCTGAGCTCGTGCTCCGATAATGTGCGGTCCGAGAGATTGATAACATTTTCGAGGTGGTTATAATTAGGTCGTAGTTTCGTGTTGCGTCTGCCACGGTGGGTGCGTCTGTGATGTTTATGATCTGGTGAATGGGTTGAATTCACAGGTGTGAATTGGCCGGATGCAATTACAGGATTATTACCCTGTTTGTCACGTCCAGTTGTGTTGTTGATCTGACTAAAGGCCGAGTCTGGAGGTGTGTGGTGTACATTATGCAATCTACTAGTGTGGGTTCTGCGTCTAACTTGATGATTTCCATGCATCAGTGCAATAGATTTTTACGGTTTAGCTGTGCTTTTTTTGGTCCTGGGCGATTGTGTGATGTTGAGGCCGGTGAAGGTGACGTAAATGAATGGGCATCCTGGGGTCGATAATCATTACATATAGGTGTGGGCAATGAAGGTGTTTTGTGTTCACTTACTTTAGATTTTTGCAGGGCAATGTTTTGGTGAAGTTTCTCTTGTTTTGTGGAGGTCAAGAATCGATGAGTATTCTCATTTTGAAGCTTAAGCCAGTGTTTAAGCACTTCAAGTTGTGACGTTGAGAATTTATCGGTTAGGATGTTTTCTTTACTCGCGATTTGATTTCTCAGTGTAACGCTTTTAGCTTTGTGTGATTTAACGAGGAGGTCAATTAAACGGTTTGAGCATTCCTTAATAGCGTCATTCCATTGATCGAGGAGGTTTGTAGATCCGACTAGTGGTGTTAATTTTACAGTTAGACCCGGTGGTATGATGTCATGGCTCTTGTACAGTAAGAGAAAATGTTGATGAAGCTCACTCGAAATTAATTTTCTGTGTAGCCGATGTAGTTGCCAAAGAGCTTTAATGCACTCAAAGGGAAGCCCTTTCGGAAGTGTCGACGTGGGGCCAGGGTTAAGTTCCACATCACCACTCGCAATTAAGAAAAGAGTAATGCAGAGCTGTGGTATTTCCGGTTTGACTTATGTGAAGTAGCGGTCGTACACTGAAGGTTTGACCAAGACATTTACCACGATAAAAGGTAGAACGAAACCATGAGAATATAATCTTTTGGTTGTTGTGGCCGGTAGGGCTGTGTAGATCTGGAGAGAAGTCTCCTTAATAAGCCGCGGAGTGCATGAAGCAAGGATAAATATGAAGTACGTAAACAGAGAGACTCTTGACAGAAACATGTCGACACGAATCTTTTTCTTTGAATTTTGTTACGGCTTGTATCTACAACAAGATTGTGTATAGATTAGCTGATCCCAAAACTCGCGATCGAGTTTGGAGACAGTTGTATTTAGAAGTGGAAGCTTGTAAGGGGTCCCACAAACAATGCTGATCAGTCTCAAACGTGCTGCGTGGAAGATCACAGAAGCGATTGTGGGCTCATGACTTTGCTTTTGCGCTACGCACTTCACCGCTGTTGCGGCTCTTCAGGCATAGCAAAGTGTGTTTATTTACTTATTACGTCACAAATCTAATTTTAATTACAATGGTTATTGTATTGATCGTGGGCTCTTCTCTCTGCTTTTGCGCTACGCGTTTCACCTCTGTTGCGGCTCTTCAGTCATAGCAAAGTATGTTTATTGACTTATTACGTCACAGACCTAATTGTAATTACAATGGTTAATGTAATTCGAAGCACGCGCGAGCAATTAGCGTAATTTCAAATCATTAAGAACGGGTTTATATTTAGAAATAAAAAATCTTTCTTTGTTCTTTCTCATGACCTCAGAAGTGCCGAGAACCTTGTAAAACGGAAAGATAGTAAACTGATGGGTCAATCCCGCGGCGCATTCATCAATATGTTTGCTGACTCCCAGCGTACATGTATGCGGGTCTCTAATTTGTTGTTTGTGGACTGTCACTCTATTTCTCAGGACATCACCCGTTTCTCCTATATAATTATGTCCACATCTTGCACATGTTATTACGTAAATCAAGTTTGTTGATGTGCAGTTCATCGAATGTTTTATCCGAAATGTTTCATTCGTGGCGAAGAAGGTGAATTCTTTACCCTGTTTTAAATAGGGGCATGTTCCACAACGTTTTTTTGCACAAATTTTAACTTCCGGATCAGTGTCCTTTTGTTTAGAGAAATAGGAGTTTGTTAACATCCGTTTTAGGTTTCTGGGTTGTCGCTGACTGTGGATTACTGTAGTCTTGCTCATAATGGATTTTAATGAAGAGTTTTCGTTCAACATTGGAAGTGTTTTCCTGACCAACTGAAATACATGCGGATTGTTGGGATTGTAAGTTGTTACCAGACAAAAGAGGTTATTTTCGGTACTTTGTTCTCTCACACTTCTTAACTCTTCCGTTGTCTGGGTGAGGGCCTTTTTTACACCGTAATCAATGTTTTTGGCTGGATATTGTTTCCTCAGCAGGATTTTTTTGAGGTCTTTTGTTTTTCCTCAGCAGGATTTTTTTGAAAGAACTTACAAAAGGGCAGATCAAACTTTTATCGAAGGGTCTCAAGTTTACGCCGACTCCAAAAAAATTTAAGAGATTTACCTTTGATCAGGAAATTCAAAATGCCGAGACCGCCACTGCTAAGAGATGGCAGGTCTCGGCTAACCGTTTCAATTCGACAACCCCAGACAAATGGCCAGATTAAAGCGTTCACCTTAGAAATGACCCATTTCGGGACACACAAAACTGTAGAGAGATATAGGAGCATGCTAATTCCGAGGGTGTTAACGATGAGTGATCGGCCGACAAGAGAAAGAGAGCGGGATTTCCATAAATTTAGATGTTTTTCTAATTTCTCTAGTTTTGGCTGCCAGTTATCTAATTGAGTATAGCGGCCGAAAACAACACCTAGAATTTTAATTTTTGTCATCCATTTGAGGCCAAGTGGTTGGTCGCCGCGCGTACGCCACGCCCCCAACCACACGGCCTCTGTTTTCGTGAGATTAAGGCGTGCCCCAGAGCCACGCTCGTAAATATTAATCATGTTGAATAGAACTTGCAGAGAGCGATAAGATTTCACTATACAGGTCGTATCGTCAGCGTAATTTCCAACTTTATAGCAGAGACTATGTGCGCCCGGAAGGAGAAAGCCTTCGATCTCAGGATTATTTCGGATTTTGCATGCGAGAGTTTCAACGCACAAAACATAGACCAGGGGAGACAGGGAATCCCCCTGTCTTATCCCACGAGATAAAGGAATCGCATCGGTTAGCCATTCATTAACAATAACACGCATATTGGCCCCACTGTATAAAGTGTTGTTCCAAAAACAAAAAGACGGGCGAAATCAAAACGGGGTAAGAGGCTTTGCAGAAAGGTGCGATTAACGCGATCGAAGGCTTTCTCTTGATCTAAACTGAGCAAAATCCCGGTTTCATTCGTGCGGTCGATGTAATCTAAGATATCTCTAAGTAATTGTAAGTTTGAAGTAATTTTGCGTCCGGGCATAGAGCAAGTTTAATCAGGGTCAACGATATATTCCAGATCTTTAGAGAGTCGAAGAGAGAGAACTTTTGAGCATAACTTATAATCAACGTTTAAGAGGGAAATCGGACGACAATTTTTCAGATTCTTACGATCTCCTTTCTTAAAAAAAACGCGTGTGTTGCTCATCTTCATGGAGTCACACATCTCTCCGGTTTGGTGGCATGCATTTAAGACTCGACATAAATGTGGAGCTAAACGATCCCAAACTCTAGCGTAGAATTCAACCGAAAGGCCATCAGGGCCAGGCGATTTATTCCTATTCATATTTTTCATAGCGAGAATAAGTTAGTCAAGCGTGATCTCGCCTTCACAAGATAACGCGTGATGAAAAGTTAATTTCCGTGATAGAGAAGATAAAAGATCTTCTTGAAGAGCAGTATCTATCGGTTCTTCGGAAAAGAGCTGAGTGTAGAAATCGATATAAGCTTTTTCAATCTCCTCTTGGGTGGAGACTTCGATACCAGTAGAATCATAAACCGAAGAGATGTGGGATCGTTGAGCTTTAATTCTTTATAATTTAAAAAAGTACCGACTGTCTTTTTTTGGAGTCGGCGTAAACTTGAGACCCTTCGATAAAAGTTTGATGTGCCCTTTTGTAAGTTCTTTCAAAAAAATCCTGCTGAGGAGAAACAAAAGACCTCAAAAAAATCCTGCTGAGGAAACAATATCCGGCTGAAAACATTGATTACGGTGTAAAAAAGGCCCTGACCCAGACAACGGAAGGGTTAAGAAGTGTGAGAGAACAAAGTACCGAAAATAACTTTCTATATAATTATGTGGACATAATTATATAGGAGAAACGGGTGATGTCCTGAGAAATAGAGTGACAGTCCACAAACAACAAATTAGAGACCCGCATACACGTATGCTGGGAGTCAGCAAACATATTGATGAATGTGCTGCGGGATTGACCCATCAGTTCACTATCTTTCCGTTTTACAAGGTTCTCGGCCCTTCTGAGGTCATGAGAAAGAACAAAGAAAGATTTTTTATTTCTAAGTATAAACCCGTTCTTAATGATTTGAAATTACGCTAATTGCTCGCGCGTGCTTCGAATTACAATAACCATTGTAATTACAATTAGATCTGTAACGTAATAAGTCACTAAACACACTTTGCTATGCCTGAAAGGCCGCAACAGCGGTGAAACGTGTAACGCAAAAGCAAAGAGAAAGAAAAAGGAAAAGAGGACTTTCGTTTTTCATTTATTTCAGTATCTTTATTCGACACAGAAGTTTACATTTTGTTTATATTATATATATATATATATATATATATATATATATATATATATATAGAACTGCAGACAGGGCGCACATTGTTTCGACCTATGTGGGTTTCATCACTGCAGTGCAGACACTGGGCCAAGCTCTGGAATAAACCATTGCCTGGGCGCTACACTTGTGAGACCAAGTGCAGGCATCTTGCCATGCGAGAGTGCTCAAATCACAACTAAGGTGATGAGCCCCGCCCGAAGGCTAAGTGCATAGTAACCCCAGTGTAAAGTGCTCAATCGCAAGGTAGCCAAAAGTATAATTTCAGAGCTGAGCAAAGAGTTTCCAGCAATCTGATTGGTCGAACGGTTCCTTATATGACGCTACATAAACCGCGCTACGCGGTTTATATAAAATGTTAAAACAAAATGTTAATAAATGTTACTAAAATGTTATGATATTAGAAATTTCTCGATTGTTCAGCTCTTAAATTATACTAAAACAATTATTTGTCTCAGGTTAGGTGAATATTGTCCTAATAATCCCCTCGACTTCGTCACGGAGATTATATAGAGGATGTTACATGGCCGCTTGGGGATACGAATTTTATCTTCTCGTGCTGAAAGTATCTCTCACTCGTTCGCTGCGCTCACTCGTGAGAGATACTTTCAGCACGAGAAGATAAAATTCGTATCCCCAAGCGGCCATGTAATGTTCTCTTTATTATATAGATACTGATTAAATTTCCACATAAAAGACAACTTTTTTTATTCATTTTCGAAACAGCAATTGGGTAATTATGTTGGTAACCATGGCCACACCAATATCCTCACACGTGAAAGGTAAAAATAGTATCTTCACTGTGCGCGGTGAAGATATGATTTTTTAGAAAAGGAGAAATCCTGGTATTTCATCAGTATCTATATAATAATCTACGATATTCACCTCGCCTTCGGCGGATAATTGTTAATTAAAATATACATATATATAAATGTGAGGGTAGAGTCTACCTTGGCATAAAGTGCTCAATGCTGTGTTAGCAGAGCTGGGTATACATTATTTGAAGAATCAAAGAGGACGCATCGATTCTCTGTTACTCTGAGTTTTGCGCCGAAGCGCTCGTCAGATAGAATTTCAGTAGCAGAGAATCGATGCGTTTCAGTAGCAGAGAATCGATGCATTTCAGTAACAGAGAATCGATGCGTCCTCTTTGATTCTTCAACTAATGTATATATATATAGGGATTAAACTTGGTGTCCGTGAAACAGTGCTCGATGCAAATAGTAGAGCGAGTATAATATGTGGTAGTCGGAAAAAAACAACTACATATACATCCCTACAGACCTGTTTCGTGGTTGCCTACTCATCAGGGGATTTTAATGGCAGAATAATGCGATACCATCGCTTATATATAACATTAAATGCTAATTAACATGGTTTATGCAGTGTGAAAAGTGTCAAGTCAGCTGTTGCGTAGGAGTGCTTTGCTTCTGTATCGGCAGATGTATGTGTCGGGCTCACTGCAAACGACTTTAAGTTGCGCTACAACAACCACACCTCATCATTCCGACACGCAAAACACCGCAACTCCACCGAACTCAGCAAACACATCTGGACATTTAAAGACAATAACCAATTTTTCCATCACCTGGCGCATCCTATCTTCCCCCCTGCCCTACAACAGCTCAAGCAAACGATGCAACCTAATCATCTGCCACCCAGACCTATCAACACTCAACAAGCGTAACGAACTCGTCTCTTCCTGCCGACACATAAACAAAGCACTCCTACGCAACAGCTGACTTGACACTTTTCACACTGTTAAACCATGTTAATTAGCAATTAGTGTAATATATAAGCAATGGTATCGCATTATTCTGCCATCAAAATCCCCTGATGAGTGGGCAACCGCGAAACAGGGCTGTAGGGATGTATATGTAGTTGTTTTTTTCCGACTACCACACATTATAAATGTGAAAGAAGGAAATTATTACTGGTTTCTCGAGTTTCACGCTCTAGGCGATCATCAGACTGAGATTTGTCTACGAGAAGTAAACGGTTTTGAATGTTTAAAATTCAAGAACGGTTAGAAGTCGTCACGCGCGCGCTTCTTCGGATTGGATGCTGGGAAAAACTTGTTTTCGTGGCGGCATTTCGTTACGAGCTCAGATCTCTTATTTAAGAGAGAGGAATTTTGAGCGGTCAAGATGCAAAGTTTTTCAGCCAAACATAGGTTGCAGCGAGATGGTTTCCCTTTGTATGCGCTTGCCCTTTTGATGATGCGCCAGTTGATCTTGTAGTCGTTGCCTCGCTCCTTTAAGTCCCAAGTGTGTTTCGAAAGTACAGTGTCAAGTGAGTATTTTCGGTTGTTGAAAGAGAGTTTGTGGTTGTTGTATCTTGTTTTGAATGCGTGTTCTGTTATTCCGATGTAGTTCCTTGCGTTACCAGAAGTTGTTGTGACAGTTGCTTCGTAGATGATGTTTGCGGTGAAACATGTATATATATATATCTAAGAAGTTTAATAAAATACGTTTCGGTCCGAGACCTTCATCACAATTAATGAAGGTCTCGAACCGAAACGCATTTTATTAAACATTTTAGATTTTTTATTGAGTATATGGATAGCCTTTTGAACCTTACCATCTTTAAAAGATTGAAATAAATCGGTGATATAGCATGTGCCATGCTTATCTGGTCCTCTCGTAGTCAGACTCTTTCTCAACAGTGAGTTCTGCACTGCCACGTTGCTTGACGTTGTAGATGGTTTGACCACCAAATGACATAACACAGAACTTTTAGATTAAGACTCTCTGCAAACCTCACCCTTGCTTCAACATTGTTAGTCTTCTTACGTGTACATTTAATAATATAATTAATTAGATTACAAGTGAAGTCAAAATGTGGTAAGGACGAAAAAAGTGACGTACCAGGCGCACCCGAGTAAGTCACTGATGTGTCGCTAGAACACTTTAAAATAAAAATGGATTAAAATTTTGTCGATGGTGAGATGAGACTCTCCTGTAATAGATCATAAGTAAGAACCAATCCGAATTCAGCTTATTGTATAAAGTAATACAGCGACGAATTTTTTTCGCAGTTCATCTCTCACCCAGTGGTGTATAAGTTGCTCAACTCCACATGGTACCGCTCTTTTTCCTCAGTAAGAACAGAATCATGGCGGGAACCTAGACGCTGGGGATACTTTTTTCTCAACCTCTGGACAGTATTTGACTTCCTCTTATTTCCCTTGCTCTTTGCCATTTTCTTCGCTGTGCATTTGATAAAACAGGTCTCGAGGAACAGAATAGGTTTGTGATATCGTTTATTGGCATTTAATAATGTAGTTAAAATCGCAGAGTACTAGGTGGTGGTGTGTGTTTACTTTGGGTAACAAGTTCTGTAAAAGACCAGAAATTTAACATTTCTATGTGAAACAACCTTCCTCAAAATGATCATTTTTCCTACTTAACTCCAGAAAGAACAAGAAACTATTATATGCAGTTCTTACAACTCAAGTGGAGAAATGTTTTAAGCGATGATATATTTTTGTGGCTTTCACATCTCTCTTCACTGCTCGGAAGTGTGACTGGCTTTATCATTTAAATGTTTCACTTCAGTTCCAGGTATCGAGGAAGAGGACATGAACGGTGAGAACCGCCTAATTTTATTCCGGGAATTCTTAGCTTCATAGAGGCAACATAGGGGGGTTCATCAATAGGGGGTTTTATCATAGGGTTTATCATAGAGGGGTTTATCAATAGATTATGGCGTGGTACGAAAGGTTGTGTTTTCAGGACATATTTATCACTGTTAATACACAATATGTCAACCAATGTTGTCGCTGATTGTAGATTTCCATAGACCGTTTAAGATTTTTTCGAATAATTTTTGACAGACGATCAATACAGTCAGAGTTTGCTATCGAGAGTCTACATTCAAGCTAGCACTGCTTGGAACCGTTACTGGCTTTAATGGTTTATACGTTTCACTTCTGTTACAGGTACCAAGAAAAAGGACATCTATGGTGAGGATGAGTTAATATTGGTAGCTAGATTTCCATAGACCGCTTAAGGCGTGTTTCTGTAATTTCCGACCATTCGAGATTGGTTCAAAAATAAATCTCATCGGAATAAAAGTGGTTTCCCTCAGATTTAAATTTTTTTTTTATTTTTGAACAATTTTCCGCACGTAGGTCGAATCATGAGCTTGACATCATTCGCTGTACACAAAATGAGCAATCTTTATTAGGATCTCACGCTGTAAAAAATGATTCAATACGAGAGATATTCTGGAATATAACATTTTAATACATCAAATTTCCAAGTGTGATCACCAAGGTAGAGTATCTTGATAAATGTAAACACTGTCGTCATGTCAAATATGCCACTACTCGACTGAGCGGAAAAGTGGTACTTTTTAAATTGCGATTTCTCTGTACTGGGAAAAAACTAGATATCAGGAGTTGCACACACTCAACAACCGCGCACGAGAGTACCATGTTCCGTAAAAATATCCATGGCTATCATCGCAGGAAAAAAAAAAGCGATGTGGAAATTTGAGATTTTCACTTACTTGTAAGGCGCTGCTTTCGTTAATTTGCATTCGTAATTATCCACAATAAATCACAAAACAATCGCAAATGAGCAGCTCAGTGTACTTACTAATACTGTAGAATGTCTGTAAGTCAGGTTTTATTTTCCGAAAGTCCGAGGATTCCAAGGATTTCTTTCCGGGTGAGAGTCTGTAAGAATTTAGGTCATTCATTTTGTTGGCAACAAAGTTTTGTTTTCTGTCCTTCGATGTGTAATTGTATCTCATAATAATCAAGAATTTTACTTGAGAATTGTTTTAGTCAATTTCAGGAGTTTTCGCTCAGTAGCATATTCACAAACATTTAAAATGTCATAGATAATGGGGAGTTTCAAACAAATGTGCGCATGAAGAGAGTTTAGAAGCTCTATTTCATCTTTAAATTCTTCCCATTGAACTGCTGCTGCCTCCTCTTCTTCTGAAGGTGTTGAATGTTTTCGAGTGGACACCAGCCTGGAGAAGAAGCTTTTCATCTGGCTTTCTTTTAGCCGTTCCTCCCTTGAGAAAAGTCTCTCCCCTTCCTCGTTTCTTGCACGTCGCATATCTTCTGCAACTTCTTTTGGAGTAAGTTTGTTATCAGTCGCCATCCCAAAGACAAACTTTGTATTTAAATAAGCCTTTACATACTCTGCCAAACGGATATTTCCTGAACTTGTTGCCAACGCCCATCCTTCACAAAATTCTGAACAACTGCCAAACAGTAGGTCCTCTTGCTTTGCTGTGTCTTTCTTTGTCTTCAAATTGGTGATGGTAGAAAACTGCTAAGCCCAGTCTCTTCTTAGGGAATCATACAAATTTTCCTTAGTCTATGTAGAGGGAAGAAGAATGTCGGTCAGCGGTCAGCGAACGCAATGGCCGCGTTTTCGTCAGCTCTGCCTTCTTAAGATAATTTCTTGTCCTTCTTGACGTAAAATCTACTCCTTTTTAATTAACTTAACTAACAAGAAAGTAACAATGTCTGGAAAAAGAGGAAAACTAAGGGAAACGAAGAAGATTTTTAAACTTTAGTACGCCTTCAGTTGATTTCAATAAGCGACAACTTGAAAGAAATGAAAGGAAATCAAGACCAGATTCAAAGAGACATTGAATCCCTTAGGAGTCAAACTAAGAAGGATGAAAGCTTGATTTCTAATTGAAAAGAATCTTTAGATACAAAGCTGCAGGAATTAACAGGAGAAGTGCATGAAGCTAACACAAGAACTGACCGAATCGAGAATGATATCACCAAGTACGCAAAAGAGGTCGATGATCCTTACGAGCGACTTAATCCCTGCAGAGGTATTCCAGAGGTTATAATCTAAGATTTTACAATACACTTGAGTCATCAGGCGAAGATCGTATTACAAAGTTCCGCGATATCCTGGGGAATGATCTCTAATTGCCACCAAACATGGAGAACGCCCACAGGATCAGGCCCTTCAAGGATGATGGCACTCCTAGACGGATTTTGGCTGAGTTTTTCTACTATCCAGAGCGACTCAGAGTTATTAAAAAGAAGAAGGAACTGTGTGATTGTGTACTTGTCTCGGATGACCTGATATGGGAAGACCGGCAAAAGAAGAAGCAATTGAGATCGGTGATGAAAGATACATTTGAGGCTGGGAAAAGACCTAAATTTCATAGTGGCAAGCTTTATATCAACGGCGTGCTTTATCAGGCTTGAGATGTTTGAACAGTATATACCTCTGTTTATGTGTAAGTCCTCTCTTAAATATCTAATTAGCTTTACAATTAACTTTTATCTTAAACTATTTATTTAATCTTGACGAGCAAAAAAATTTATGCCAACGATTCAAGTCTTCAGACCCTGATACTACATGATCACGGGATTTCCCCAAAACAGTATGGCTTTAGACCAGGTTTCACAACCTCTGACTGTCTAATTGATCTTATTGAAGAAATAACCTCTTCTCTCGATCAAGGTCACTATGTGGTTTCCTTATTCCTGGACTTGAGTAAAGCTTTTGATACAGTGAACCATCAAATGTTATTAAATAAACTCAAGCATTTGACTCTCTGTCACTTGCCAAAATCTCTTGCAGAATGTGAGGTTATTTTAGCGCTTTTTTAATTTGAATGTTTATGTTTCACAGCTATTTGCTCCACTTGTAGACGGGGTCATGGAGAGTCAACTCTCGAAGTTGGCGTAGCTTATGAACACGGAGAAAGTGTCAGGGAAAGGTTAGTTGTATTTCAATGTATTGTGGTACATGTGTATTAAAGACTTCGATATATAAATTTGGTAGGCAATTGACGCAGCGATAAATCAATATTTTGTGCTGTTATCGTATATCAAGGTGTCCCACGAGCATCCCAGACTCGGTAGCCTTCAAGTTGAAATCTGACCGCCGAAGTTGTTTCCATTTGTTAAAAAACTCAAGTCTTAATTCAGTTGCTGTACGTCTTGCAGAGCTACCAACTGTCCAGACACAGAGTTAATTCCTGATATATCCAGACTGAATTTCTCTGAAAGCTATGCATGGACCCCTGGTGCGTCCCCTACACTAACTGACAGTGATGATTCGGAGGAAGACCTATCGGCCCCTAGTACACTGTAGGCTTTCAATGAAACGATGAAGAAACTCTCTGAACATACCTCTGGTGATATAACCCCACTAACATTTCAGCTGACCTGTAAATGGAATGAGGCAACTCCGGAAGAAAAGCGAATATGCTTGGAGAAAGCCGAAGAAGCATGTAGAGATGGGTCCTAACTTTATGACTCACTGCTTTCTGAATCAGACGAGTAGCGCATCTCAGCTGATCTGGTTTCTTTAATGACTGCGTTTGCAGACGCTCCAACTCGCAAGTTGAAACGACAGATACTTAGTATATATGTATACAGGTATCCAGTGAAGACGTTGATCAAGCTTCACGAGCCCTATGGAGGGGTTTTAAAATTGCAAATCAAGCAAGCACGCGCTCATGCGAAACTGAAGGGGCCTGGGTCAATACCTGGGAAGATCATCCCCCACAGAGTACGTATCGATCAGGGAAAACTTGACCATTTCCTTTCTTTTATTAACCGCCCATATTCCTATCAATGTGTCGCATTCGGTATGCGAACCATGACATTGAACAGCGGTGAGAAAGTGGAAATGCCTAATGTCATTCGCACGGTAACAATGATGAAGACCCTACGTTACAATAAACTGTACCTCAAGGTGAGGTATCCTGTTCATTACCCAGAAGAAAATGGCAGCCTTTGAAAGACCATTGCAGGATTTATGCTCTCAGTGAACCGAAGGACAATGAACTGCAACAAACTTGCCCTCACGAACATTGAGGAGATGTGAAGAATGTGAACGTATGAAACTCGTTATTAAAGATATCGAGGAGAAAATCCAAATAAAGTGTAACAATTCAAGTATGATGGATAGGGAGGGGATGAGCTCTACGACCTCAAAAAGTCTAAAAAGGTCATAGTCGAGTGGAAGGCGCACATAATGCTCTCGACAAATCAGGAGAAAGAGAAGCAGAACGTACTTCAACAGCTCGATAAGAACACTATCCTAGTAATTATGGACTGGGCCACGAAGTTCCAACCGAGAAAATAGCGAGAGAAGCAATTTGAATGGTTCGGGAAACGTCTATTGTCGTAGAATGTGAGCAGCGTCATTTCGAAGCACGATGACACATTTAGCGTGCGATCTTTTGTTCACTTGTTTGATAGCAGCAACCAGGACTGGTTTTCAGTGGCATCAATTGTTCAAAATCTTCTCCAGGCAGTTAAAGTGGAAAACCCAGATAAAATCAAAACATATTTAAGGTCGGACGGGGCAGGATGTTACCACAGCAACGTGTTGATCTTAGCCTGCAATGACATTTCTACGTCAAGTGGAGTACAGATTTTAGGATATGATTTCTCGAAACCACAGAATGGGAAAGATATTTGCGATAGAATTATCTGTCCTATGAAGTCTAGTATTAAAACTTACTTCAATGAAGGACACGACATCCTCTCTGCTGTTGACATGCACTGTGCATTAAATGAACTACCAGTAACGGGAGTAACTGCTAGTGTCGTTGTGATTGACGAAAGTAAAATACTTTGGACATCGATAAAGTGCAAGGGCTCAGCAAATATCACAACTTTTGATTCGAAAAGAGTGAGGTCAGGATCTGAAGGGCTAACAGTATCGGCAAGGGTAAAAACGGTTGCAACTAAATCCAGGTACAAGAAACATCTAGTCCATCCTTCCTTATTAAACGTTCCCAATACACATGGATTCTTTCCTTGCAAAAGTAGAACAATGGACAAAAAGAGAGAAACAGAGGAAAGAGGTGTTGAAGAGATTGGCGTATTTGATTGTCATGAGCCAGGTGTGACAAATCGTTCGACACATTGTCTGATTCGGAACTCCATCTAGATGTTGGAGACCACCAATCCTCCACAAGCCTACCTAAAGAAAATTTGTTTGATTCCTTAAGAAAAGACTGGGCTAAGCAGTTTTCTACCATCATCAATTTAAAGACAAAGAAAGACACAGGAAAGCAAGAGGACCTACTGTTTGGCAGTTGTTCAGACTTGTGTGAAGGATGGGCGTTGGTAACAATTTTAGGGTGTCCCTTTGGCAGAGCATGTATAGGCTTATTTAATGACAAAGTTTGACTTTGGGATAGCGACTGATAAGAAACTGACTCCAAAAGAAGTTGCAGAAGATATGTGACGTGCAAGAAACGAGGAAGGGGAGAGACTTCTCAAGGGAGGAACGGCTAGAAGAAAGCCAGATAAAAAGCTTCTTCTCCAGGCTGGCGTCCATTCGAAAACATTCAACACCTTCAGAAGGAGAGGAGGCAGCGGCAGTTGAATGGAAAGAATTTGAAGATGAAGTGAGAGCTTCTAAACTCTATTCATGCGCACATTGGTTTGAAACACCCCATTATCTATGACATTTTCAATGTTTGTGAATATGCTACTGAGCGAAAACTCCTGAAACTTAATAGTACAATTCTCAAGGAGATTTTTGATTATTATAAGATACCTTACACATCGAAGGACAAAAAGAAGAATTTATGGCAAAGATAGAAGAACTGCTCAGAGAATGCGGTTGTCTCCAATGACTCCTCCCTCCCGGTCCGCGGCTGTCTAGATTCTCATGCAATCGAGGCCACAGGGTTGTTAATCACAGAGATGAATGTCACGGTGAAAGTCATTCGATTTCTTACAAATGACTGGAAAATTTGGAACAGTTTACAACTTGAATTCGTATGGAGCTGTGTATTTTAAGGGATATTGTTCTCAGCATGGCTTTAAAGTTGGAAGATGGACAGGATTATAGTGTCAATACAGATACCCGGTGCTGCTGAATCGTCACTCAGAATGAATGAATCTTTGGAATCCTTGGACTTTCGGACAGTAAGACCTGACTTACAGACATTCTACAGTATTAGTAAGTGCACTGAGCTGTTCATTTGCGATTATTTTGTGATTCATTGTGGAAATTACGAATGCAAATTACCGAAAGCAGCGCCTTACAGGTATGTGGAAATCTCATATTTCCACTTCGCTTTATTTTGACCTGCGATAATTGCCATAGATTATTTATACGTAATATGGTGCTCTCATGCACGGTTGTTGAGTGTGTGCAACTCCTGATATCTAGCTTTTTCCTAGTACAGAGAAATCGCAATTTAAAAAGTACCACTTTTCCGCTTAGTCGAGTAGTGGCATATTTGACATGACCACAGTGTTTACATTTGTCAGGATACTCTACCTTTGTGATCAAACTTGGAAAGTTGATGTATTAAACTGTTGTATTCCAGAATATCTCTCGTATTGAATCTTTTTTGACAGCGTGAGATCCTAATAAAGATGGCTCATTTTCTGCTCACAAATGATGCCAATTTCACGATGCAACCGACGTGCAGAAAATTGTTCAAAAATGAAAAAAAAAGTGGAAATCTGAGGGAAACCACTTTTGTTCCGATGATATTCAATGGTGTCTTACCCACACGCAAAGTTTAAGGGAAGATTTCTTTTGAAGCAATTTCGAGTGGTCGGAAATTACGGAGACACGCTCTTATGAGAGCGGCCGTCCGTAAATATCGCCCGTAGGTGTGGATATGAAAAAATCGAAAATCCCCAAACTTTGCCAGACTATAGGTCTGGATGAACTATTTCTAGAAAAATCCTTTGAGTTCAATTGCATTTTTATTTTTCGCGAACGGCGGCAAAATCGGTTTTGTGGCTCTCACGTCAGCTTCAAGAGGTTTAGACAAGCGCTATTTGAACGTCGCGCACATGGAAAAGACAACAGACCGCTGTGGGAGCGAAATATCGTTGCCAATCTGAATAAAAAGTTTACTTTGATCAACATTTGTAGTTTCTGCTGCTCAGGTTACTTGAGAAATAAAATCTTAGCGGTTATTTTCGAAACAAAACAAGTCAAAGTGCAACATCGTCCAGTTCGAAGGGGCTAAGGATGGATACAAACTGTAAAATAAATATTTTTGCCATATTTACACTTTGATTTGAGTATCGTTTATAAATTTGTACATATCATGCATCAGCGCCAAATATTGATTGTGTATCCGCTGCGTGAACTGCCCTCCGCTGTCTCGCAATGTTAAGTAAGGAATGCGTGACGGGCGGACTTAAGTCCTGGGCCACAATTGGAAGAGCACGCGTCTTTACCAAAAACACTAGCACTCTTTTTCAATATTCAGTATTTTTCGTTTGGGAATGTTGAATATGATGTTTGAATACTTTTTGAGGGAATTTTTCCCTTTATTCACCCCCCTCATCATTTTCATTCAATAATCTGTTGACATTTTACAGGCTTCATGAAACAAGCTTTCAAGGCTTATCTGATCAGTGGTCTGTAATTTTTTAACATTCCGATTAGTGCAGGAACATGGATTGTGTATTCACTTCAAAAGGCGCAGCGGTTAACTGCCCTCCGCTGATCTAAAGCTCCGGTCAATTGAAAGCCTGGCCCCCCGATCCCCCGGACATAGCGGGGATTGTAACAATTTGACAGTGTTACATTTGTGTACACTACCCCGCCCATCGGGAAAGTATGTTGGTACAATCTCCGCCCTCATGGCCCCGGTATGTACAATATTTTGGAGACTTGATTTCCATAATAGTTGACCAATCTTGTATATACACACGGAAATGACCGTCACATAAACTTAATATATAAGTATGTGCGTCCATTGCTGCAGAAACCTTGAACTGGCCAGACAAAACGCCCAATGCACTTAAGTACTTATTAACGTGGATTTTAAGATCGAAAAATATCTCTTGAAATTCTTGCCTAAGATACCAAGCAAGGGCTGAAGCTTACCATGTAAATCGGTACGTAAGTTTACGTTTGTGTTCCTAAAACGATTCCGATTGAATATGCATTACTGATCGCTACATCAAGATGCATAAATTATTCATCTTGAGGAAACAAATATGGAAATGATCCCTGATGAATTAGGCAATAAAATATTTATTCCTGAGTTGTATTAAAAACCAAGTGATGGCTTCGAAATAGGGAAGATAGAAAAGGATTTAGCTTACCATCTCTTCTACAGTCGATTTCTCCATCTTGAAGCGTAATTTTTGTTACCTCGGCCCTATTCCCTCTCTGTCGGGTCTGGCGTTACAAGCCCCGCTCCAAATTCCCGACAAATCGGCAAAAGCGTTACTGGCCCCGTCCCCCCCGGAAAGCAGTTTGTTACAATAACGTTTTTCCATGGCCATACCCCCGTTACTCCCCCGCTATGCCCCGAGGGTCGGGGGGCTGGGGTTTTAATTGACTGGAGCATAAATGTTCTGTAAGGTTTGCGTGTTAGGCGGCAAGGGCACGCGCTTTACCATAAAAACGAGTACTCTTCAAATTCAGAACTGGGAACTTTAATTATACTTGAATGCTTGTGGGGGATTTTTTTCCGCTTAGTTCACCCCCCCCCCTTCTCTTTCATTCACTAATCTGATGACATTGTTTATCAGGCTTCATCGGATGAGCTTTCAAAGCTTATCTTAGCAGTGGTAATTTTTTTACATCTTGATTGGTGTAGGACCATTGTCTACTTGTCATGTTATTGTGCTTTTACTTGAAACGTTGTTCTACTTTTGAAGCTGTAAGCTTCCCACGTTATTAGATGGGAGAAGATTTACACAGGTAGGTATTGTCCTGTGTACAAGTGTCTAGGAATTATGACCAAACATCAAGCGCTTAGCACGCAACAACTGATACGATCACTTTGACACTTTCGATATACATAGATAAAATGAACGTCTTCACGTGTGATACACAATCAGATTGCTTGTGCGTCGATAATCTGTACCACGGTGCGCTTTTGCACAGTTGTGTATATGTAATGGCAACCTGTGGCTACTCTGAATTTGTTGGAGGGCCTTGTGGTTGCAGTGGTTCTAACCCGACAAAAGGCTTTATGTGAGGCGATAGAAACATGCAGAAGAAACATCAAGTGTCAGCTGAAGTTTTTACGATTGCTTTGATTCAACTTTGAAAACTGAGGCAGATCTTCTCGCTAGGGAAAGTAACATCTCAATATTTCTCTCGACTTCTTATTGATTCTGTTGACGTTATGTAGTGTATAGACAATAAGATAACTCGAGAGGGTACCTGACGATGGTTATTGAATGCCATGTACATGCAGTTTTGCCTGGTTTTTTTTTCCCGAGTTATATTCTGCTTAATATAAGTATGAGAAAGTTAGGTTGTTGACTGTAGTTACGACAGCGGATAAAGACTTGCTTTAAGTTATTACAAACATTTTTATACTTGAATCCCCCAAAAAGCGTTTAAGCATAATTCAACGTTACCAAAGAAATAATACTGACCATGAAGGAAGAGTGCCAGTGTTTCTCAGAAAGACGCGTGCTCTTGCAATTGTGGCCCAGAACTTGTGGGTCTGCCCGTCACGCAATCCTTATTGAACATTTCGAGACAGCGGAGGGAAGTTCACGGCAGTGAGTACACAATCAATGTTTGGCGCTGATGCATGGTGCGCACAAATTTATAAACAATACTAAAATCAAAGTGTAAATATGGCAAACATATTTACTTTGCGTGACTTCTGTGACGATCTGCTCAAAAAAAAGTTTGTGTTGTCCGCTGTTTGTCGGTCGGGAAGTTTGTTTCTTTGATGTTGATGTTTGGTTTAGCCTGGAGATGGCCAAAAATATGTAAGTTGTCGCTTTGTGTGTTATTTTTTTTGCAATTCAATGTTTGTTTCGGTCTCGAGTTTCTAGCTTTCTGTTTTATAATTTACAGCTGTACCGACTGAGAAGTTCGCGTTGCATATTAAACACCTTCAGTACAAAATATTTACTCTGTGATTATCTTCAACACCATGTACCAAGGTACGATTTTACCCTCTCAGTTTTGCCATTTCTTTGTCCGCCAAAATGAGAGAAATATTGGAAAAAAACAAAAATTCCCCAAAAATTTAGATTGCAACGAAATCGAACGAAGAACACTACAGACTGTTTGTAACTACGTGTTCTTTTCATTAGGAAAATATTTGATCACATTTACTGTCTTTTTGTTATTTTCAAGCAACGTTCAAATAATGGTTGTCTAAACCTCTTGAAGCTGACGTGACAGCCACAGAACCGATTTTGCCGCCGTTCGCGAAAAATAAACATGTAATTGAGGTCAAAGTATTTTTTTCTAGAAATAGCTCACCCAGACCTATATTCTGGCAAAGTTTGGGTATCTTCGATTGTTTCATATTGCACACCTCTGGGCGATATTTACGGACGGCTTCTCTTAAGGTATCACAGAAGGGAAAAAATCTTTTTTTTCAATACCCTGAACATTTGATATCTGAAATAGAAAATGAAGATCTAAAATCTTCTGAAAATTTTATTTCAAGGTCTACTTTACTTCAGGAGATATAGAGTAAGAAGTAATTTGACAGTAGAACGAAAGGCGCGAGATTGATGACACTTCGTGCTAACTTGATCTTATCATCGATTCAAACCACTCTTAATTTTGTGTCTCACTCATTTTTTTTTGTATCTCACTCATTTTTTTTTCCAGAGAAATATAAGGACTACTTTACGACTCCTTATTTCATCTTTTTTCGCGACACGCTGAGCTATCTTTCCCTCCTTGGTCTTCACTTCGCTATTTGCCTGTCTCCTTCAACCATTACCTTCAGTGGACTAGAATGGGTTATCCTTATTTTCTTACTGGGGCGTATTTTCATGGAGGCGGATCAGTTAATTAGCGCAAAAAAGGACAGAGTAAAGACATGCACACCAAGGAGGAGAAATAGTGATCGACTCAACAACGAAGAATGTTTACCAGATAATGAACCAGAAGAAAATGTGGCACGCAATAGCAAAATCTCGCTAAAGAGGTTTCTTAGTTACTTCAGGTATTTCAGTTTTGATTTGCCCATTTGATTTTTGGAAAATACTAGATTCACATGTATTTAGATGGCACGCAAAACTAGCTTTTTCTTGCAGCGATCCATTCGACTGAAAAATGAGTCTCTCCTTCTTCACACTTGCACGTAACTGTCTCTTAAAGTAACCTGCAAACCTTTGACTTTCTGCGCCAAATGATCCATCTTTCTTAGGCGACAGCGTGGACATTGAAATCTATTTTCCAAGGGCGATGCTGATCGAACATCTTCCTCGTCTTACTTTATACAAAAATCGCTCGGAGCAAAGCCTATATTTGAACGCGGACATTGAATTGCAAATTTACCTCGAAATAACGGAAAGATAATTCTCCCTCCCGGTTAGCTCAATTGGTTAAGCGCCGGGCTGTTGTGCGGAAGGTTGAGGGTTCAAGACCTGGCCGGACTAACACTTAGGGTATTAAAATAACTGAGGAGAATGAGCTACCTTTCCATAACATCAAGAAATGGATAGACATCCTAGTCTTTTCGGATAAGGACGAATAAACCGTAGGTCTCGTCTCCTGCATATATCAATTAGTTAATTTGGTTAGGCAGGGGACGTTAAAGAACCCACTCACGAGATTACTGTGATGTGGTCTGGCCTATTTAACTGGGAGTTGGGGGGAGGGGGCGTCTGTTAGATTCGCCTTTATCGATTGTAAACTGCTTAGCAGTCTGGTTAAAGTCCCCCGCACATTGTTGTAAAGCGCCATGAGCTCAGGATATGAGCGCTATATAAATAAAAGTTATTATTATTATTGTTATTATTATTAATTCACTTAAATGTTGTTGTTTACCTCGACTACTTTTCACGATAGCACGTGGGACTTCGCTAAAAACGCTAGTTACATAATTTTGCATAGATTAGTGTGGCTTTATTATAGAGGGTATTACATGGCCGCGCAGGGATACGAATTTTACCTTCGAGTGCTTTAAGTATCTCTCATGGTTGAGCGAAGAGAACGAATGAGAGATACTTTCAGCACGATAAGATAAAAATTCGTATCCCCAAGTGGCCATGTAAGGTTCTGTTTATTTTATAGATACTGATGAAATCTCCACATAAAACAACTTTTTTCTATTGATTTTCGAGAGAGCAAATTATTGCAATTAAAGTGGTCAATTATCGCAAAATGCCTGTCACAAAAATGTCATGAAACTCGGATATGAAGTTGAAAAAGGAGAAATAAAGACAAGAAGACTTACATTTTCTGTTCCAAAAAGAAATTTCAAAAGAAACGGCCGCGCGCCTGAGCGGGGAGCTCTCTTGTAATTGGCTAATCATGTTAGTAACCACGGCGACACTAATATCCTCATACGTGAAAGATGAAAAAAAGTATCTTCACCGCGCGCGATGAAGATATAATTTTTTAGTAAAGGAAAAAATCCTGGTATTTCATCATTCTCTGTATAATGGAACACGATTCGTGTCAGGTTTTTGTAGACGTTCCCTCCCTTCCGTCTCTCTTTTTCTTAGTGGGGAAGGTACGAGTTTAGGAAGGCTTAATGTTTTGGTACGCCAATATGACTTCAAGCTCACTGTTTTGCCACATGAATAAGGGCCACTGTACATTAGTTGGGTGGACCAGTATGCACCAAAGGTCGTTATTTAAGCACACGGATCTGAACCAGGAGTCGCCCTTTTGGTACGTGTTCAAGCACATCAGCATGTGAGCGTGTCTCCAATTTTGGATACATTATCATGAACCAATGTTATTTTTAAGGTACAGCAAAATGGGTTGCCGACTATACTTTTTTTTTAGGTACAAGCAGGTCATATTTCAATAGTAATCTATTCTTTTCGTCATTTTTCTGTATGAAAAATGCAATAGCATATAGTCTGTATGCGAGAACTGATTCTTTTGCATGTAAATGACATCTGATCTTTGCACTTACTATGTTTATTTATACTCTTCTAAGGCAGTTTATATCCATTTCTTTTATAGAGACCGTTGGAATGTGCTTGACCTCATTATTCTTGTTTTCTACCTGATTACGTTCATCTTACGCATGATTACATGGACAAACTCCACGAACGTGTCAGAGAACAGATCTTTGGCTGTGGCAGAGAATTTTTATGGTTTTATCGCCATGTTTCTCGCACTGAGGACCTTTGGTCATGTCATGGAGTGCAAGCAGAAATTGGGCCCAATACAAATCGCCCTATTCTCTATTATCTGGGATGTGATGGCGATATTTTGGCAGGGTTTGGCTATAATTCTAGCGTTTTCTCTTGCCATGACTAAGATTTATGTTTCTGAGAAAGCCTATATCTCAGGAAAAGATTCCGTGGAGGATTTGTGAGTACAGTTCGTGATCTTACTTTATTTTGGAATCAACGAATGATAGACTCCAACTTGCTTTGTTGGGGTTTTTCATTTTTTTTCCTTTTTCCGTTAGAGCGTGAATGGTAGCAAGTGGGTAGAGGAGCTTTCCTTTGAAGTTATAAAGGGGAACCTCAATTGTGTATAGGCGCCCAACGGAGGAAACAGTTGGCTAAACGCTAATTAAGTGAGGTTTAGTTTTTCGATGGGAAGCCCAACCAGAGTATAAAACTACTTACTTTAGAATGCCAAAATTTCTATAAAAGGTGTTGTTTTCACTATATTTTTGTGATTGCTTTTCTCCTATTTTTTAAGGGCATGCGGTGAATCAGGGATAATTTGGTAAGGTTAAAATTTTTATTGTTTTTCATCTTTATTTTTAACATTTTACATTGATGCACCAAATTACGCCATACTTTCATAAAACTTTCGTTTTCAATACGTAGCGATTATTCAAAACTCACTGTTGCAAGCTGAAATTGTGAGGCAAGAAAGTCAGCAATCCAGTACGTCACTAGGATTCACTTGTGTTGAAAAGTGATGAACAGCTGGCTATCTGTCTACCTCGGGGAGAGGGAAACTAATTAAAAGGTCTGTCGAGAGACAGCAAGTACCGTTTAGCTGCACAAAAATTTTTCATTTTTCTTATGAAAAACCTCAGGGAAGACGTCGCTACTTTTCGTGGCGGTAGAGTTAGCTAAGACATAAATATGTTGATGTTTGACGTAATGGACCTGACCAGGTTTTTAAAAGAAAAATTTTCTGGATCGATGATCCACAGGGGGCCGGATTTCTTTATGAGAGTATAATACTATAAAGCTTTGTATGGGAGTTTATGCTCCGCTCTGTTATTCCGCAACTAATTAAGCAAAGAAACTCTAACCTCTTATATAGTGTTGCTCATATTATTTGTGTTCTCTGGTAGCGAATTCAGGCCACTTTGTCGACTTATAACTGCTCTCTAATCCCACTACTGCTTGTGCTAAGAAGAAGGAAAAGGAGGAAGGCTTCGTCAGATCAAAGGATTTACCCAATCTCGAAAATCGCTCGATTCTTGGCCTAAACCTCGCCTTCTTGCCTCTAGACTCTGAATCAAGAAAGCCAGAAAGTTGTCCGTCAAGTTCATGGAAAAATATTCTATAAACGTTCTGGCCCCGGTTGTTCAAAAGCCGATTAAATTATCCCTCGAGGTTAATCGACGATTAAATTTCTTATCCCAAGGATAGCTAATCTAGGTTTAAAATAACGTTCCTGAAAGCAGATTTATCCCTCGATTAACTATCCCACGATTGAGCTGAGATAAAACCAGTCAAACCGGTTATCAGGAGCTACGCGACTACGCGCGAACAAAATAAAAAAAATTGGAGGGAAAAAATGGCGGAAAGTGAGAGTGCACATGGAAATGGAAACCAAACGAAAGATAGAAAAAGAAAACAGAATTTTTCAGTTTATGAGATTGAAGTCATCACCGATAATGTCAAATCGACTTAATCCAGTCCAAATTAACGTATGCTGTGACCAACAAAAAGAAACAAATGCTCTGGGAAGAAATAACCTAAGCGGTAAATGCGGTCGGAACAGCGAAGCGAACGGTTACGGAGGTAAAAGACGAGTGGAAAAATCTCCATAGCATCGCCGAGAAAGAATTTGCAGAATTCAAGAGGGAGATCAAGGTAGCTGGGGGTGGTCGGCCTCTAAAGTCGCCGAGTGCTGCCAGCCGAGAGATAATTTAGTTGCTTGAGGACACGCCGGCGTTCAGCGGTTTGATTGGCTTTGAGACAGGTTTGTAAACGATTGTTTCTAGGTTACCAAAACTTTTAAAATTGTAGACGGTCAACCGGCCATGTCGTTTCGGCGGGGTTTTCAGCTCATCAATCGCCTTCCTGTCTTTGAGCGTACAAAATGTTCGGACACAAGGGAGGAAAAGATAAGTTTGCACGTTCTTTTTTTTTTAACCTACATCCATAACTGTATTAATCAAGTTTTACGTTATTTAGTTTATTATCCCATCGCATTTCATGAGTGTACTTCACGAAACGGAGGCTGCCACGGAGAATTCCAAACCGGGTTGCTGCTTTTGCGGCATTTACAGGGTTGCATTCGAGTAAACCCTGTTTAAGCTGACTCTAGACGAACGTTCCATGACGGACTATTAGTAATTCTCTTGATTAATTCATTTATCAAAAATTGCATAGCTCCGTCACTTTGCAAAGCGATCTCAGGAGTGAGACAAAAACCTTTGATTTCGAAGAATGTCTTGGATACAGTTTATAATTTGGTTAAAATTTGCTTTGTCAAAGACAAAGTGCTCCTATTTTTTCTTTATTAATCTTTTACTAAGGAGTGTTCTTCAATTATTTACGAACGGCTATTTATAAATAACTAGCTATTATCATTTCGTCTTGACGCAACTTTGTTTAGGTTTGTGATTGATGAAATAATTTGTTGTTGTTCCCGTTATTATGTCCTACTTTTTCGGTCACTAAACTGTGGTACGTTTCTCATTGGCAATTTTTTCTGGTTTCACTTTATCTGTATATAAGAAGCCTAACTTTTGGTACATGACTTTCAGATTTTGTAAGCATTTTCGTAAATGATTTCACTGAGTTAAGTCTACTAGTACACAAATTCATTGTATGAAATTGAATAATTTATTTTTGTACATGTTAAAGCTTAAGGTTCCTCTGGGAGAGATGCTCCTTCTGTTGTTTCATTATGTGATGCATAAGACTAAATTCACACTCTTTGAGCCTGAGTGAAACCTTAATTGTGCTTGAAATATTTTATAGGAGAAGATGCATTTACCATCAGAGTCTGCAAAGATTGGGACTGAAGAAGACTGTTTGAGCATCATTGAAGATGGGCATTCTTCACCAGCCAAGGCTGATGAACGGAAGAAGCCTGCAAGAATCAGTAATGATGATGTTCTGAAAAAGCAGTATGAATGCCTGTATACTCAGAAGGAAACTTTGATTCTTAAAAAAACAGAAATTGAAATTGCAAATTCATCTTTTGGAGCAACAGGTGAATGCCAACAAAACCTTCGGAACTGCATTAAATGCAAATTTTGTGGTTGCTGACACTGATTCATTTAAATTGAGGAATATTGTAAAAAGTCCTCCAAAAGAATTATTTTGGGCAAAAGTTCTTCTTGTATAATTTATAATGAAAAGTAAACAATGTATTCTGTTCTTAAACACAAAGGCGTGCTATATAAGGAAGTCTTCCTTGGGAAGACCTAGGCTCATTTGTGACTCACCGTTGACGTGTGCGGGTCAAATTCAAATGCTGGTAGACGAACAAAAGGAGCTAATGAGATATCTATTGTGTACTTCCTCCAGCATGGTGGCATGAGGTAACGTGCAAACCACCTACTTCGATCTGAAATTTACCGCTGCAAATAAAGACAGTTTCCATTGGAGAAAGGAAATACAAATCTCAAAAATTCCTGTATTGTGAAGAAGACGTAAAACAATTTTGAGGAATGCGGCCTCTGTTCACTGCTTTGGAGTAGCTGTAGCTCAAGCTGAATTGACCCTAAGAGTTCTACATTACACGACGGTTGATTAACAAATGGTCCAGTGGGACCTATGGCTCCTTTTATTGCGTGCCTTTGTGTTTAAAATGTATTTTGATGCAATAAAACAGATTCTTGAGTCAAAATTATTTTAATGTTTTTTTCTTCAA